>NW_020837946.1:86342062-86539324 GCF_003676395.1 Aethalodelphis obliquidens | reverse complement strand
AGAGAGAGAGAGAGAGAGAGAGAGAGAGAGAGAGAGAGAGAGAGAGAACAGAGACAGAGACAGACAGAAACAGAGACAGAGACAGAGAGAGAGAAGAGAAAAATGACCTAAAGTTTAGATGGAATGTCCCATTAACTATACATCATTTACTCTGGGAATAGTGAAGGATTATTCTGTTTAGAAATATAAAGTAAACTATCCTGGTTATCCAAGCAGGAGCCTGGAGTCTCTAAGTCAAAATATGTTGGTAAGGATCAGTGCCCAAGAATCTAAAAATTTTGAGCTGTCTCTAAGAAGTTTGCATCAGATGTTTTAATTTAAGCTTTTCATTAAATGGACCATGTGAGAAAGACTGAGTAGTTCTCAACAGAAGAGAAATTTGCACTCAAGATGTTTTAGAATTACAGATTTGAGAAAAGCAAGACTCTCAGTTGTCAATCAGGATTGTTGCTTTGGCAACCACTCTCATCAAAGCCATGGTGGACAATTATTTCTCCAGATCTAGCCTCGTCTAAACCCAGGGTCCCCCAAGTGAAATATTATATTTATGGGTTTTTTTTAGATGATATGCATTTTATAAAATACTTAAGTTGTCTTAGACCCAGGCTAAAACCCATATTTTTCATGCCACTTGACCAACAAAAGGCTGATTTAAGTCTTTGTTAAGCTGAAAAACGAAAGTGTTACAACATGAAATGTACACACCCGTTTTAATTTATTCACTAATCACCATAAGAATGGAAAGGAAAAAGTGTGTCTCATGGCAATCAAGGTAGGTGGAATTTCAGAAGACCCCAGAAAAAAAAATCCCCAATAAAATGTGAGAGATTTCTCTTAATGTCCTTCTTCATGATCCCCTTCTTTAAGAAATGTTTTATTAAATTAATTTATTTTTGGTTGCGTTGGGTCTTCGTTGCTGTGTGCGGGCTTTCTCTAGTTGCGGCGAGTGGGGGCTACTCTTCATTGTGGTGCACGGGCTTCTTACTGCGGCGGCTTCTCTTGTTGTGGAGCACGGGCTCTAGGTACACGGGCTTCAGTAGTTGTGGCTCGTGGGCTGTAGAGCGCAGGCTCAGTAGCCGTGGCGCACGGGCTTAGTTGCTCCGCGGCATGTGGGATCTTCCCAGACCAGGGCTCAAACCCGTGTCCCCTGCATTAACAGGCGGATTCTTAACCACTGTGCCACCAGGGACTTCCCCCCTTCTTTAATCAGTTAAATTGTTTATGCAAACAAGATTAGGGATATCAAAGTTTAGTTCAGTTGAAGAGACAATGTTCACTTTCCTAGCAAATTAAGTAAGGTGGTAAACAAAGAAGATAACTATCACATTGTCTATAAAAAGTAGCTTTAAGGGAAGAAATTTAAGAGTGATATCTTCAGAAACTATCCCATAAGCTTCTTTGCAAGATTATCAAGTTCAGTATGTAAGTAAAACTTAATAATATAAGCAAATTTGGTTGAGAAATTGACCATTTAGATTGGCATAGTAATCACTAGTAAAATATCTTATGGAAGAGTGTACTTTCATTTCCCATCTAAATGGGGCTCTCTTTGATATACAGTATCATTCTCATGTGATGGATAAATTAAATAGTTGCTTTAACGCCGCTTTATAACAAGACAGGTAGATAAAAGTAGATATGTAAAGGTTAAAAGTCACCACCCATCCAAAAAGTAACTGCCCATTGTTGGGAAGGTTGTGATTAGGCCCATGTATCCCATATTTGATCCCTTGCTTCATGTCTTTCCCAAATTATGACCATCATTCTTCTACCATTTGTAGAATAGAGTCAAAATCACTTCAGGGCTTCCCTGGTGGCGCAGTGGTTGAGAGTCCGCCTGCCGATGCAGGGGACACGGGTTCGTGCCCCGGTCCGGGAAGATCCCACATGCCGCGGAGCGGCTGGGCCCGTGAGCCATGGCCGCTGAGCCTGCGCGTCCAGAGCCTGTGCTCCTCAACGGGAGAGGCCACATCAGTGAGAGGCCCGCGTACCGCAAAAAAGAAACAAAAAACACTTCAGTCTTTTATGATTATGCATATACCTAAGTTATCAGATCGTATTTTCCTCTGCTCTCCTTCACATACTAATAGTTAAACTAAACCAAATGTGTTGAATGTTTTCTGTCCAGATGTCATACTTTCAGTCTCCAGGCCTTTTTTCTTAGCTTTCCCTCCTCCTAGAATTCCCACATATGAAGATTCTGTTCCTCCAGCTTAGCTCAACCACTACCTGCTTCACAGGTTATGATCTGTCCTAGGGAATTGCTTTGTTTAACCCTCTTTGTATATGCAAACATCGTACATTAAACATTTTTTTAATCACATGCCAATAATGACAGATCAAGAGATTTCATATAAAAACTCCTAGTTTCAAATTACAGGTTTGGCAACACTAGACCATCTTTCTTGTACGATAACAAGTGGCAAGCCTGAATCATAGCTCTGCCCATTGGATGGGACTTCGGTTCTTCAACACAACTCCCACGTCTACCTACTGACCTCAGCACTGAAGCAGAATGACAGCTGGTGTATATATTTCTGCTTACATTGCAGCATTCTTACCAAAAACGGTAAAGTGGAGTATTTCTTATAGGTCCAACTCATATATTTCTTGACTAACTCCTGTAGAAACATGAGGGGGTGATCCTTCACCTTCATCATAAAATTTTTCTTGCTCCTCTGTGTCAGGCTAAATCTGTCTTCCTGCTGTATTTCCATAGCATGAGAGAAAATGTATTATTGGTCCTCTTTTGCAGTATCTTGTAATTATTTCTATGCCTATCTTAACTATGAAATTTAGGAAGCTTTTGTCAATAGTGTGTTCAATGACTGATTGAGGGTGGACCCTACAAACTTCACAGGCTTATACTAGTGCTTTACACATACATAGTCATTTATCATTAAGTGCATACCTGTTTGGCCAGTGAATGGATAAATGTGTGTTATCAGCAAGAATGGATTAGGCTGATTTTATGGATCACACATTGCATAAAAGACATAACTATGCTCCCATTTAATTAGAATCAGAAAATTCTGAAGAATTACTTATAATGGTCAATTGCTCTAAAAATCAAAATACTTGTAAAATTTGAGTTCTTTTTCAAACTCCATTTCTACTCTTTGACACACTTAGGGCATGCAGACTGCTCCATTAAGTTATTAAATATTAAATGAACTAAATTAAGCTTGAAAAATTACCTTGAGCTATTTTTCCCATCTTGAGTATCTGAAATAAATCAAACAAACTATATTTTGTGTGAGATCCTTGCCAGCTGGAGAAAGACTCCAGAAGAGAAGAGTGTTACTTGATTTGTTTTATTTTTCTTCTTTGGTTTTGTACTTACTTCTGACCATAAACAGAGGAGACAATTGCTGTTTATTCCTGGTAAAAGAAATAGCTGAAATTTACTCTTGAAAGCACACTCTATTAGATAGTAAGACATTTCTACCTGTAAATTACACAACACTTTAGGGTCTCAAGGTTTTTTTTTTTTTTTGCTTTTCCTCTCTCTCAAATCCTTTACTCTTTCTCCCCATGTAGCTGTTAGCTCTTAGCTCTGTCTCAAACCTTCTTAACTGATACCTCCCTCCTTAAATTTCATTAGCAAAATGCTCCTAACACTTCCCACTTTCTACTTCTCATCTCTGGATTTGCCAGTCTCATCAATATTTACTTTTAAAAAGCCAGGCTAAAAGGATGAATCTAGTTTCTGCAATAGTGCTTTGTAAAAATGTGAATAATACTAGGTGCTGATGATGACCTACTGTGCTTCAGGCACTTGGCATGTAGTATTTACAATATTCTCAGCTACCCTAATAGGGAGCTTTTCCCATGGCTCAGTTGAGGAAACTGAGTCCAAGAGAAGTTAAGCAGTTGCTCAAGCTGACTTAGCCAGCCAGTAAAGGTTAGACTTGGAGTCTGGCGCCGATACCATACCTCTCTTTCCACTATATTTTCTCCTTTTATATTTGTAACCTGATTGTGTCAGGGCAAAGAGGTCTCAACATTTGGAAAGTCAAAGAAAATACATATAGCCCTCTTTCTTGGTTATTTTTCTCCATGGGAGCCTGAAACCTTTGTCTTTATGGTTGATATAACTGTCTCTTCAGTTTAGAGAATATTGAAAACCACAATTTTTACTTTGCCCCTAGATGTCAAGTATAAGAAACAGAATTATTGCTGAATAAGATTCTATTCAGTGCCAGCATTCAATAGTGGCCCAACTCGGAACCTCTAACCCACTCTTCCCAACCGCTCTTTTTAAGAGATGCCCCAAGACACTCGTGGGTCTCCTTCTGATGGTTCTCTTAGGTAGTTCTATTGGCAATAGCTCCCACCAATGATTGCCCCATTGTCATTCCTGTTAGCAGCTCTTCAGGGCCTTTAGATGTATTTGCAGGTGCCCTCCCTCTAATTAAGAGCTTACAAACTCCTATATGACTGGGAAGCTAATCTACATGACAATAGGGAGAATTTCAACAGGAAGTCCACTGAACCTTCTAATGGTAGCTGAGTTGCAGAGTATTCTCAAGAAATTTCATTGTTTCACAGGTATATTGACCCCTCACTTAATATCAGTTTCCAGGATTTAAGAGGGGGAGAGAGAGAGAGAGACAGAGAGAGCGAGGGAGACAGAGACAGAATAGATTAAGAAAAACCCCACTGTGTCTGCCTTTAAAGAATCATATGGGACATAAAGACATATATATAGAAAACTGCTTTAGACTGTATTAATGCCCGACAAGGGTAAAAACAAATCCATGAAAATGTCTTAGAAAATCAATCCAGTCTAATACCACAAAAAACAGAGTTTTATATGCTCCAATTCATTTTACCTTACGATTGGGTCAAAACCACATATTGCAAATTCAAGAGGAAGTCAGGAAGTGTGGGGAAAATTTCCCACTCAAGTTCGGAAGCTATCATTTTCCTCCAGGCATCTGTTCACAGAACTAGGGGACATAGCTATTAGGACATAGCTAGTATTCCAGACTCTGGTTGCCAGTGTTCCCCATGGGCTACGTGGCCTGCTGTGTAAGTTCCACAGCTAAAACACTTCTGGAATTTAAACAAAGGGCACCTTGAGTTATACATTAATTTCAAAAAACATTCAGGTTCCATTTCCTGTGACATAAACAGAGCCCAGAAAGGCCTCCAAAAATGCACTAGGTTGGCCATCTTCAGCACCTGAGTAGAGTTCTACCACCCCATTCAGGACTCCAAGGTTTCCATCCAAAGACAAGCTCCTTAGTTTTCCTGTGTCCATCATCTTCTTCCCAAATTTCCACCCCGTCACTTTACTTTTCCAACAGGATACTTCCTTCATATTTTCTTTTGGGTAACTATAAGTTACTATACTTTCTGAAAATATGGAAGTATGGCTTGATATAAGTGGGTAATAAAATCCTAATACTGTATTAGTCTAATTTGCACAGGTTGACAAATAAATGAATATTTCAGAATTGATTCTACTTTCACTTTTTCGCTTACCCTTGAATCCAAACCAGAGTTTTTAAGTCACCGAGTGAAAGCATTCATTCTGATTTCATTTTGATTTCAAGTTAAAGGTACTCGTTTTTAATTTAATTAATTCCCTGATATCTATGCACAACCTTTGTCATGAAAGACTCTTTCTTGATTCAAAACTCTCTCTTATTCGATATCTTATCTTTTTCCAAATTAAGCTCTCTGGAAACCGAGAAGTATAGTCATGGCTCCCCAAATCCCTAGCAATAGCCCACATGAGAGGCACAGAACAATGTTCACTTTATCAGGGCTTGTTGTCTCTGCTGTATACACATTTTGGCATAAATACCATCAATCAATAGCTCTAGGACAATGGGGGAGCTTTCTTACTCAAATTATCATGTAGACTAAGGGTTATTTGTGATACCATCCTTCTCTGCACACTTGCATTTTAAAATAATATTTTGATAGAAGATACTTTTGAAATTATTAGACCTTAACCTTGGAGTAATTCATCATATGTCTCGGGTAGAATCTTGTCTACCCTCCCAATTTTTCCTCTTTCTGTTCGTGTTTGCTGCTGAACTTAATATGAACATTTAGAATTATCAAGTCACTAGCTTCCTGGATGGAATACTGTGTGTATTTTTTTTCTCCTGCAGTACATATGCTGATTACTTATGTTTTTCTGGTATCATATATTATCTATAAGAGTCTCAGGACTAAAATAACTTTGAGTAGCATTCAGGTTCTGCCTTACAGAAAATTTTAAGTTTTGGTTCTGGTTGCCAAGCTACTTGATTTCTAAAATATTCCCTGCAGTTCCACTTGGAAGATTGTGTTTTATCCCTTTTAACTTGTGAAAGTTCATTCTCATTTTGTATTGCTTTATGTTTTAATAGTGAGGAACAGTTACTCCCATAAAACTATTGATATAAATAAGTGAAGGCTTAACATAGTATTTCAAAAAACAGTAGACAGCTGTATTAAATAATTTAGGGAAGGAAACTGTAATACAAATTACATATTGACTTTAAGTGCAGAGTAAACACAGTATTAAGAAATAATGCATAGTTCCTGCTTATAACCAGAGTTGGATGAAAAGAAAAAAAAAAAGTGAGAAGGATATTTGAAGACCACAATAAATTTTAGGATGAAAGGAAAGACTTTCACAATAAAAATTCACTCTGAAATGATATACTATGTTTACAGAGATGGTAGAGAGATCTCTTACAGAGATCTTTACTAGATATTACTTTTTTTTCTTTTAACTTAGCATCTGTGGATTTTTTTGAATCATAGCACTTGAATGAATTTTACAAATTTTAGTGCTTCAAGACTATGTCAATAAACCCTACCACCTTTCATGTGCTTCTTGTTCATTTTCACCCTCCCCAATACAAGTCAACAACACCTCCCTAACTGTGAGCTTCCTTGGGAAATCCCAGAATCAAAGCTAACTAGCCAACCTGTTGTTATTAATCCACCATTTGTCCATATCATCTATGTAGAGTTGAACAACCACACACACATACACACACACTCCTATCATTTTTAAAAATTTTTGTTCACTGTCCTCAAATTTTCCCATCAGTTTTTCTATTTAAGGTAATATTGTTCAAATTTATAGCAATGTACTTCTTCAGTTGTTTCCTGTGACTTTAGATCAAAACAGGAGTGATATTTAGAATACATAAAGATCTCTTTAGTATGGTGTGGAAACTGTAGTTCCCATAAACAGCCACGAGAGAAGTCACACTCCTATTACTAGTATCCAATTACTAGCCTTGAAGGGACTTGTAGGCCCCTGTAATTTACCCACCATGATGCTAATGCCACTGCCAAGGGCATCCACTGAAGTCTGGACATGCACCCAGCTGGTATGTATGAATGACCACAGGCTGTGTGACAGGCATCTCTTGTAGGTACCTCCTAAGTAACCTGGGCGCTTACTCAACTGGCTCAAAGACAAAGGCTACTTACCTATCTTAAGTATTTTATTATTTTAACAATTATTTGAACACACAAATGCATACAAGCTGACTTTCAGTTCTGTGTATAGCTACAAATATATAATTAACCCTTTTCCCACCAAACTTGCTACTTATTGATGGTCTTCATAATTTATAGGATTTTTTTTTTTTTGGTGAAGAAAGAACAAACTAATAATATCTGTCTAAAGCCAATCTGTTATAGAATAAATCAATAAAGTTATCAGGACTTTAATGCTACAAGGGATAAAATTAAACTGTACTATTCCATATTTCATTTTAATTAATAAACAAATAATAAACTAAATTTGAGAGACAGTGATCTAGTTCTTTACCTGGAAATCTCAGCACAGACCCTGTGTATTATTCCACTGGTTAGAAAAATTTTTAGTATTGTGCTAGTAAAGATGGCAAAGACAAAAAGTCATGATATTCCTTGTTTTATTGAAAGGGATTTTAAATATATTTTAAACTACTTTTGACTGTCCAAGAAACTTCATTTTAAAATATGCCAAGCCTGAATAAATGGTTTATGCAATAAAATTGAAACAGAAATAAAGGATATCAAATAATATTTTAACATTTAGCTTCAGTTTACAGAATATTTATTGACAATTGTATGACTTTGTTTTTTTACTTATTTATTCAACAATTGAATTATTTGAGTTCATATTATATAAAAATAGAAGACAGTTTAAGATTGGAAAATTGCTACAAGAGATTTATGCAACCAGGGCTGTAAGATGAGAGAAGCAAGAGGGTTTGGCAAAGGTATCTTCCTATGGAAGTTATCTTGTGATCAAAATTTGAGCTACCCAGGCAAATGAGGAGGGAAAGAATACCCCAGAGACAGAGAACAGTTTATGCGAATAAATGAAAGTACGTGTAGGGCACCCGGGACAGGAAAGCTGGAAAGAACCAGATCATAAAGGTCTTTAAAAGCCATACCAAGGAAAATGAGTTACATTCTCAAGTTAATGGGGAGATCTTTGAAGGGACACAGGAAGTCTTATAACCAAATGTATGATTTAGAAAGTTCATTGGAAGAAGGCAGGCTGGAAGTAGTCCGAATGGTTAGAAGACTACTGCCATAGTTTGGGGACTGACTGTAAAGCCAGGTGACACGGTGGCTGAACACCGCTGCTGTCCTTGTATCAATGAGAGTCTGAGCAATTGTGGGTAATTTTAATAAAAATCTGTTGAAAAATATTTGATTTCTATTTTTAAAATTACATAAAGTATGCACTCAAGGGTGAGGTCTGTTTTCACACATTCATATTGTTTTACCTACTCTTATTCGTAAAATAATGAAAATGTTAACTGCGTGGCTATACAGAGGTTTTGGAGAACTATTAGTTTTTTCTTTATTTTTAAGATGCTGCCATCTAGTGAAACTTTTGTAAAATTACTTTGTGATGATCTCATGCAAGTTTGTATCTTACGGTCATTTCCTAAAAACAGTCACATTTTAATAATTTATGTTCTCTGCCACCCACCCATGGGGAAAGAATTGTACATGCATTAAAACATACTGTAGGAGCCACAAGTGATTATTTTACATCGTGCCACAGATGTGACCACAGAACTTTTAATAACAGGATACTGTAGGTGAAGTTTCATGGTTTCTTCATTGTGCCATTCTTTATAAATAATTGATAATAAAATAAAAGTGCTGCCTTTTTATTCCTTGAGTTTTCTAAGAAAAGCTGTGTTGTAAAAACTTGTCTAAGAGAAGTTAAGTTGTAAAAATTTCTTCATAAAAAAAAGCACTTTAATTGGATGTGTTGGTGAGAAAAAAGAGAATTTTAAATTCAGAACTTTTTTCCCCAAAATTTAATTTCAATATTAAAAGTGTATCTTAAAATACAAACTAATTGCACATATGTATGTCTCTGTATATATATCTATTGAACCTAGTCTGCAAACCTCAGTTTTGATGACCTCTAAATCTTGATGGAGATTAACTGTATTTCTTTTCTATTGCTTCAAAAATTTGTGTTAGCATGAAGCATCTGTCATATTTTTATGACATGTATTGCTCATTTTTTGTGTTTTAGAAACAAAATACCTGTAAGAACTTTTTCTTTTATGATGTTCTAGTTCTGGCCACATTACAGTAAGGTTTCTAACTGACTCCCCAATATATTGAGTTTCTCTATGGAAACCAATGCTATAGGGCAGGGGTCAGCAAATCTTTTCTGTAATGGGCAAAATAGCAAATGTTTCAGACTTTTTCGTTCATATGGTCTCTGTTGCAGTGATTCATTTGTGCTTGCAAAAGCAGCCATAGACAATATCTAAACAAATGAGATTGTTGTGCTCAAATACAACTTTATTCATTAAGAACCAGGTCATGAAAAAAAAAGAAGAAAAAAAAAAAAAGAACAGGTCATGGTTTGCATCCCTCTGTTCTGGGGAAAGTACCTGTAATAGCAGTTTGGGGTTATTTATTCTTAAGAGGTGTTAGAACAATCTAAAATTGGTACCTCTGCAATTATTTACTTCAAAAACTTCAATCCATAGATGTGTTTCTTCGAAGTTGCAGGAAGTCTACAACTTTTAATAATGTAATTATTATGTTTGCTCTTAGTAAGCTAACAACAGAAGAACTCAGAGGTAAGACACGTTTGCAAAGTGAACTATCACCCCCATTTAACTATCAGCTTTTTAAAAAAAATTCATGTCATTAATTGAGACAGAATAGAGTCAGATAGTAAGAGACTGTTAGGGTCTCAAGTCAATGTACAGGAAGAACACAGTATAGAGTCAAAAACAGCATCATTTTTATGGGTCACCTTTGTGTCAACTGATCTAGACAGGACTTAGTTGCACGGATCCTGCTAATCTCAGCTGAGGTCACTCATGCATCTCTGGCCAACTAAGAGAATGTGGGAGAGTAGAATCCAGGCTGAGCCCAGGGGAGGATGACTCTGATCCACAATTTTTTCATCTTCCATCTGGGCCAGTAGGTTAGCCGAAGCAAGTCCTTCTCATATAGGTGGCAGAGGGCAAGAGAGAGCAAGCCTCATCACTCAAGTGATTAGGACATTCTCTTTGTATTATATGTGCTGATGTCCCTTTGCTCAAAACAAGTCACCTGACTGATCCCAGTGGCGGAGAATTGCACACTGTTCTCAGTGAAGGAACTGAAAAGTTACGTGGCAAGGGACATGGATACAGGAAGGGACGTAGAATCGGAACCACTAAGGCAATTTACTACAGCATGCATAGACTTGATCAAATTAAATGACATGATGTGGGGTTAAGTGATAAACTGAAAATTTTATTAACTCCTTCAGGTTAACAGGATATACTAAAGCAGCAGTTCTCAAACTTTTTAGTAATACAAACCTTTTATATTCTTAAAAATCACTGATCACCTCAAAGAGGTTTTAATATTGTTTATATCTACCTATCTATATTTACTGTATTTCTAATTAAAACAGAATTTTAAAATACATTTACTTATTTATTTTAGGACAAAAGTGGCAAACCCATTACATATTGACATAAATAATATATTGTTAGGGAAGCAAAACTGTAGTTTCTAAAAGAAACAATAAAAGGAATGTTTTATATTTGGCAGATATTTTATATAGATAGAGATCTTTACTGTTTGGCTTCATAGCAGGCAACTGGTTTTATATACCTTCTGCATTCAATCTCTTGATTTTTTTTTTTCCTTTGTGAACCACAGGAATGAAATTGGACCTTGTACAGATATATATTTAGAAAAAGCAAAAGTAGTTTAATAGCTTTTTCAGTTAATTGTGAATAATATTTGATACTACACCAGAATTTGGCAAGTGAGAACTTCTTGGGAGTTGTGGTATGAAATGTGAAACCAAATCACTGATCTTTCTATGCTTTGTTACATTAAAATCCATTGACTGATTTTTCATTTTGAATAGATCTTTTATCCATGCATGATATGTAACAATAAGCGTTGGTCATTTGGAAAATATTGGTTCATTATTATGCATATTTTACAAATATTGATATTTACATATTTCAGTATATGTTCTTTTAAAAATTATATATTACTTCTAAACTCATCAGAAATATCTTTAAATACTGGGAAATGGTCATATTCATAAAAGTGGATACAAGTTTTCCAAAATTCTACTTTATCTTGGTAACTACTTTTTTTCCTTGGCAACAAATCCTGTGAGTTATTTTCCTTAAATTGACAGACTCATTTAATTTTCCAAAATATGTCTGTCAAATACCTAAGTATGACCTACTATTGTTTGTATATAAGTTGCTCTTTCATGCAAAAACGGTTTTCCAGTAAGCTAAAGTGGCTAATTCAGCTTGCAACTCAAATAATTGCATAAGTGCATTACTTTGAGACAACTATCCTACTTCAGGATATGGTCAAATGTCTTATGCATAATTCCCACATTAAATCTTAA
Organism: Aethalodelphis obliquidens; assembly: GCF_003676395.1. NCBI lineage: Eukaryota > Metazoa > Chordata > Mammalia > Artiodactyla > Delphinidae > Aethalodelphis > Aethalodelphis obliquidens. The sequence continues at coordinate 86,527,452 of NW_020837946.1, read as the reverse complement.
AAATAGGAAAATTAAGATATTGAGATTTAATATAAATGTATTAGTTTTATACTTTTATCAAGGAGATATATAAGTGAAATTAACTTTTTTATGCTGTAACTGAATGGCTTTGACACACAATGACAGTACAAGCTTCCACTATCTTGATTTGTGCTGAGGTGCCAGCAGTTTCACCCATCATTGCTTTTGCATTATCACTGCAAATGTCAACACAGTGAAGAAGGCAAAGAATGTCTTCTTCATGGTATGAAAATTGTTTTGACCTGAAAGGGTCTTGGGAATGCCCAGGATTTTGTGACTCACACTTTGTGGGTCACTGTACCAAAGGATGAACTATATTTATGGTACAGCAGTGTGTCAAAGGTTTTCTTAAGTATACTGTCTTTACTATTTCAAATCATTAAGTGAATTCAAAATTTATTATGTTCTTCCACAGGGTTGTCTGGTTGGCTTTGATCTGGCACATGCAGTTGGAAATGTTGAACTCCACTTACATGAGTGGGGAGTTGATTTTGCCTGCTGGTGCTCCTACAAGGTATCAACAAACTAGTTAATATATTTTTATTCTTTTATTCCATATTGACGTTAATCTAAATGTAAAACTGGATCAGTGGCCAATTTTAAGTATTTGAATTACTTACCTCCATTTCTTTCATTACTGTATTTTCTGACTCTAGTTAACTGTAGAGCACATGATAGAATAGTATAGGTTATTAAATTTTGCTATTTCCATCCTCTATAGAATACTATTCCTTCAATTCCCTGGCTGCTCTGTAAAAGTCAGGAGGTTCTGGAAAAAAAGCTCCACACTTAGAACTTAATTCAAATTGATCTGAGTTTTTTGTTGATATGTTGTGAAATTTCTACATAAGTAAAGATAATTCTTATGGAATCAACTTTGTACTGACATTTGAAGACAAGTTAATTGACAGGGAGCATGGATATAAAACCAATTTTATTTAAATTTAAGTGTTTTAAAAATATAATCTTTTATTATTATTTAAATAGTTTGTAACAAAATAATTGAAATGAATGAGCTCTGAAATGAGATAAATGTCACTGGAACTATTATCTACTAGTTGGGGCAAAATTTGGCTAAAAAAATAATAGCTATTTATTCTCGATTAATAATGCTATGTTTCATTTTTTTTTCTTTAAACAAGGTAACTCTAAATTCTGTTTTATTATAAAAGTTCAAATAGTCACACATTCTGATCTTGTCAAAAGTTGGTTTCATAACAAAAAAGTCAAATTATTACATTGTTTACTTTTGTCATACATATTTAGGTAAACCCATACAGTTTAATTTATTCTCAATTCAGTGTTTTTTTTTTTTTTAATCCAGTATTTAAATGCAGGAGCAGGAGGTCTTGCTGGTGCCTTTGTCCATGAAAAGCATGCCTATACAATTAAACCTGCGTGAGTACTATCTTTAGATTCTTCTTTGGTGATGAATAAATGAACTTGCATTAATAATATGCTAAATTTACATGAGCTCTTTAAGATGCTATCCAATAAGAATCTGGACTGATTATAATTATTTTACTACTCTATGAACAATGATATGCTTTATCGGAAATAAATGGTTTCCAAAGAGTTCTCTTGGTTGAACAAGAAATTTAATCACAAAAGAGAAGCTTCAAGGCTAAAAATGAGTCCCTGTAATCATGCAGAGCAGATGGTTTAATGCGAAGAGACTACTTAACTTTTTTTCAAAAATTAGACTTTAGAAAATTTCAGGTTTCTCACATTGATGAATAAATCAAAGGCAACTAGAGCTGTGCCTAATAGAGCTTCAAAGTGGTATGTGATTATTAAAATTACATCTACCTTTAAAGCTGGAAACTTATAAAATGGTCTTGTAAGGAGTATCTTCTGTCCTAAAAAATTTTATAATCCATGAAAACTGAAGAAGCTGAACACTGAACAACAGACTGACTACATAAAAAGAAATACTTTTCAATTTTTATATAGCACTCCATTTTTTTAGAGCAAGTATAAATGCAAATGTGATACACCAACAAATTTACACATTTTTATTTGACTGGGGAACTCTTAAGTGTTTCTATTTTTTTAATCTGGTATGGAGATAAAGAAATAATATCCTGTAAAAAAAATCCTTTCAAAGTTGTATCAGAGTGTAGGTGATGAGGAGACTGTCTAGACTCCTAATAGGTAATATAATAACATTTGATTAGTTTTCTGAATCTTCTCAGTCACTGGTTGAGTGGTATAATCGTTATAAGAATTGAAAGTGAATTAGTAATAAAGCTTGGAGCACCTCACATTTTTGAGATTCTGTGCATATAAATCTTACAAATTTAAGATGATTTTCTATAGCTCATTTAATTATGTCTAAAATTTCCACAAGATTTTAAAATTAAATAGAGCATTTTTTAGGCAAGTATTTTGTTAGGCAGACATCCTCCTTGAGTATATTGTCAGTACATTAGATTTCTCCCCTTGTCCCAAATCCTCTGAAAAGAATATAAAGCATATATTATATTATAGGAATACGATACATATTTTAAAAGGTCTCTTTTTCATTTTTAGCAAACCACATTGATAACATTTTACCTAGCATAAGTGTTTTCCATATAGACAGTATATAAGGTATTGCTTGCTTTTGCGTGAAGACTCACTACCTTGAGCATCTCCAACTCTCCACTTATTTAAATTGCAATAGAGGAATCAGCAAAGGGAAGCGAGGGTAAGTAATCTACACAAATTCTAGAGAATGCAAGTATTAGCAGTTTAACTGATTTTACAGCATCTCTATTGAACTTCAGATTTCTTTCACCGTTATTTGCCTTTCAAGGATGAGGAACTGGAGAGGGTGGAGGGGTTGTAGTGTGTTCGCATGTGCCTCATCTTGTAGAATCCCAACATTCTCTAGACCCAGTAAGCAATTGTTAAGTTTATGCTCCCAGGAGAAAGACCATGCAGACAGACCAGATTTACATTCCAGCTTGATCACTCACTTGCTGGTCCATAACCTGAAGAATGTCCTTGACTTCATAGTGTTCTAGCCTCTATATAAAGATAACATCAGCATTCACCTCATAGGCAATTACTGTGAGATTAAAATGGGATGATGCATGGAAAGCACTTAGCATAGCCACTGAAGCATGACAGGTGATCCATACATGTAGGCTAAGTATTTTGTTGCCTCAATGTGAAGCTGCATGTTAACTTGTAGAATTTTGCCTAGTAGAGACCATTTCTCTCAAGCAGGAAACATAGCCTTAAAGATTACAGCTTGTGACCTTTGGGACATTAAACCGTTTTGTACCTATTGCCAAGCTCAGACTGACCCTGTAAGTCTCTATTCCTTGAATTCTCTCTCGTACTGGCCTCACCATCTTAATTGGCTCCCTTGCTAATTAATGAGTTGATTGAGATCTTTATATGTGTTCATTTTATATTTGTATGAGAGCCATGCTTTTAACTTTTTTGAAAATTATACGTTATTAACTATTGTTGCATTTTAACTATCTGGCTTTGGAGACTGACGACTCAATTCAGTCTGACTCATGTAGCCCTTCTTACAGGAAAGCCTGTTTGTTGTTTCTTCGTTTGTCTGTTGTTAAAGCTTCTTTTTATGTGATATCAGAGGGACTAATTCCGATGGTAACTTCTACCCTATAGTGGAACGTAACTGCTGTTGATGTTGTAAACTTTGTCAAGTAAACTTTGTCGCTTAAAAAAGGGTGACATCTAGTGGCTAAACACATTATTTCAAATAAAGAGTACATATAACTTTTCCTGGTCCATTCATCCTTTTATCAAGTATTTTTTAAGTATATATATTTAAATCATTTTTTATTTTATATCATTTGACCCCATATTTATAGTGCAATGATTGTGTAGTCAAAGTCTTCGATAAAGAGGCAGGACAGGACGAAGGTGGAAGTTAGTGAGGGGCATTCTAGGTGCATGGTTCAACATAACGCGTAAATGTCTATCAAGGCTGAGAAGAAGGGCATTATGGGAGTGGTTGGCGGTTGGCCTACCTGCTATAGTGAGTGGATCCTGGAACATGTAATCCTGCATTCTAAAAGTTTAATATTCATTATATAATTTCAAAGTATCTTTTATATGATGTTCCCATTAGCAACTGGTAAATTATATCTGTACCAAGAAATTTCACTTCCTTCTTTTGTTTAAATAGGCATTTTGGCCATTGTTCAAACCTGATGATGACCTAAGACTTTTTCCAAGAAACTTTGCCAATAAAAAGAATGAGTAGAGGCCAGAGTCAGTCCATTGCATTAAGCATTGTAACTCAAGCTATCATTCTCAACTAGAATTTGACCTTTTCCTAGTTTATCATCACTTTTTCTCATTCCAGTGTCATATTCTAAATCTTGTCTGTAGCTAAGAATTATACAAAGTTAGAACTGGTTGTGAGTAAATGTTACCTGTGTCTTCTTCCTTCAAGGCTGACTTCAATTTAGTCTACACAGTTAATTATTGCTCTGAAATATGAAGGAAAATATTTTAATTATAAGAATTTGACAATCAGAAATGTATCACTTTAAAAAATATACTTCAAAATCTTGAATTTTTCTTTTTAACTTTATAAGTGTTGACCTTTCTGATAGACTTCAGATCAATATTTAACCTTTTGGTTTTAGGGGATTCAAGCATATCTGAGGACCATAAAAAGATTCTTCTGTGAGAACCTATAGACTGCAATTCAAGACACCACCACCCACCTCTTCTTTTTTTTTAGAGAGACTCTAGCATGAAAACAGGAGTGGATTATGTGAGCTATTAAGATTCCTTCTATGGCTTACTTTTTTACCCTGTCCAATGAAATAACACATACAAGAAAACTGCTGTTCCTCACTTTCCATGCTGGCATAAAAAACCTCCAAATGGTCTCATATATCTCTTGAAATGCTAGTTTCTCCTACAATTTTTTTTTTAAAGTTTTCTGAGTGGCCAAGAATGGGGCCAACTGATAATTTTTTTTAAATGCCGGAATTTCAAATCATGCCAACACATTTCCATAAACAGCTAGAAGTATTTGATTGAAGACTTTAAGTAGAGATAACATTTTCAAAGCTTTATTGAGAACTTGAGTCATCTCCTTTATTATAATAAGTCATTTGCAGGTTAAAAAGAACCAATAGAAGAGGCTGGCTGACATCAGTGCATGGTTAAGGCATATTTTAGAACTCAGAAATGTAGGTTATTATTATTATTAGGGAACTTAAAAAAAGAGGAACAATAAAAGAAAACAACATTGTTTCCTATAAAACAATATAGGGAAGTCTAAGAAAGGATAATAATAAGCATCAAGAAAATTTAGAAAAAAAGACTTAAAAAATTATAAGCATGTACCATGCTTGACCCAACTGTACAATTAATGTTATATGGAGAGAGCATCTAATGCACATTTGTTCTGGGGAGTGCTGACTTGAAATATTTGATTCTACATACTTCTCCAGGCGATACTGGAGAATACCATAGCCCAAAACTCATCTATAATTTAAATCTTGTTTTGGTTTCTGTGATTCTTTCTGACTTACTACTTATCACATCCTTGTCTACTACCTGCATAAGGTCTTGTTAAACGCTGAGAGAACAAGGAAGTGTAGGTGTGTGAATTCACAAGAATCCAAATGCTTGCAAATGGAACAGGCCAGTATCAATAGATTTTTCAGTGAGAGTTTTCACAGAATTTCTAGTTGATCTATGACCTAGACCTCCCAGGGCATCTATTCTACCTATTTAGCATGTTTCTGGAGTTAGATGTTCAGTATGAATTAACATGGATGACTTCTCAGCCACAACTTCCTGCCCTATCAGACAGCCATATCAAATGTACTTGGCCATCCCCTTTGTCCTTAATGTGTACCTCCCACAGCCCTAATCTTCTAGTGTACCACTTTCCCTTTCTTCTGCTCCAATGTATGTGATTATTCTTCTATATTTTATAAGGTTTTCTCTTTCACTTTTTCACTGATTCTCTCAATGCCTCAACCATTGGTCCTCTTGCCCAGGAGTTTCTCATCCACAGTCATTATGTCAACAACAGACATTTGTAGAAGACACCAATTTGCATTTCCAGCTTTACCACTTGCTTACTTTCTAGCCCTTACTTTCATCTGATTGCAAATTGCAAGAGTTCCTGATTACCAAAGCATTATTCCAGTCCCCAAAGATATATGACAATGTAGGGAAGCAAAAACTGTCATAGTAGGAAATTTTCACTAATGAACTACCCATTTATAAAATTAGCCTTTTCTAAACACCCTTTCCCAATTAGTATTAGCATTTATCTCTATGTTATCATAAAAAAGTTTAGACTCTTGCTGATTATAGAATGTTATAAGCATAACACAATAAAAACTTAACGCAAATGAATTGTAAAGTAACATTTTTCAAGAGATTCAGGATTTCATGATGCAAGTGATACTGAAGAACTGCTGAATCACAAAATCATGGACAATGAGAATATGTCAGAATCAGAACCATTAACAGATGAAGTAGAAGAAATTAGACACGGTACTTCAAAAGCAAACGACTAGAATATCAGGGATTAAAAGGAAATGATGAATGCTTCAAAAATTTTGTGGAAATGATCATCTTTATGCTCATGCTAAAAAAGTTAAATGTAATACAAAAAAGATTGTAGTTTGCTATCACATTTGTTAAAATACACACAAAAACCCCACAATTTATTATTCTTTTTAATAATTAGCATATTATAATTTTAATGTAAGTTTTGTCAAATTATATTTATTTTACAATTTAAAATTTTATTTTCAAGAGCATCTCAATCAAATCTTTTATTCTTTTTTCCTCCACTATTTACTTCAAAAAGTGTGGTTTACTGTTTTAAAATAGATGTATTTTAAATGGCCTTTTCCCAGTATTCCATTTGTAATCAAATAATGAGGACTTCCAATATATTCATACATCTTTCCAATCTTAGGAATTAAACATGATGAACCTTTCATTTTATCCTACTCCAAAACGAGTATCCTTTCTAAGGTGCTCACTGCTTTACCAAGTAAAGAGAATGTTCCTGAGTCAATTGAGGAGGCATGAGCAAATATAAACAACATAGATTTTTGTACAAGAAACTTTAATAGATAGAAATAAATATAGGATATTTCATATGATTTTTAAATCATACAATCTATTTGGAGAGATGCCATTTCAATAGCTGAATAAACAATTTAAATAACAGGTAACACAGGGATAGAATATGTGCCACAAGGCAATTTCTTAATAATTGCTGGGTGAATTTTCAGATATTGCCATAGGAACAGTGAAGGAATAGGTAACTTTAACTCAGAGCTGCTTTGGAAAAGCTTGAAGAAGTTGGTTCACCACCAACTTACAGATACAATTCCTCTGCAAAATGGAATGCTATGTTAACTGAGTAAATTTTCTCTCTGTTACTTTGAAAGCTGAAATTGTTGCCTATGAGGGAGATTTCACTTGATTAGTTTCATAAATTTAAGGAAGTATAAAGAAGAGTTACTTAAATGACATTTCTTTAAGGGATATGTCAGGTGATCTTTATCTTTTTATACTCTTTACTAGAATTTTTATGGAATCTGAGTTATTGACTTAACATTTAAAAGTCTGTCGATTATCATAAAATTGCTCTTTATCTCTATTCTACAATATTTTAGAAATTATAAACAGTGGTAAAATCAAGTATGCTTCATACACTTAGTTCCAGAGCCATGCTCACGAGTGGGTTATACCTATTGCAAATCCTAGTCCCCAAAGCCTCATTGTAAGGGATCCAAAAGAAGACAATTTGATTGAAGAAAACTCGTTTATGGATTCATGGCATATAACCTATACCTGTCTTCATTCAGAAACCATTTTAGATCAATAACTCTAAAAGGATCCCTCATCTTCTTGGCTTGACACTTTTTTACTGTGCATAATCATTTAGACAATTTTCCCGTGTGAATTTAAGCTGGGATCATAAAAATAACGTTTATGCACTGAGGCATGATCACAGTTAAAAATAATTTCAGTAAATAATCTGATTTTCTCAATTTAAGAGATAAAGGAATCCTGGCTCTTAAAAGAAAACCAAAATAGTAATCATCAGTATAAAAAGATACATTAAAGCCATTGTTGCTCGCAAATCACTATTCTCAGATAATGATGACATAAAGATTAATTTGAGAAAACTGAAGTCCTTTGAAACCTCACAATTTATTTTCTCTTTGAAAATTGCAGACTTGTGTCCCTGGAGATATATGAGGTCAGTGAACCTTTTAAACACAAAAAGTAAAACTTGTCAAAGAACTTCTGCTCTTGTTTTAATTACTTCAAGTTTTGTCCCTAAAGTAACCTTCAGAATCTGCAAGAGTTTTTAATATAAACTATGGAGAGCTACTGCTAAACTTTTATTTGTTCTTGTTGAGAAAACACATGTATCCATCTGACTTTTTATGACTGTCAAAACAGCCACGGTGAATGATACTGTTGTGCGAGGCAGCTTGGGAAACTGCTCATCACACACAGACCCACTGGGTCCTGGTGCTTCCAAGACTGAGCTGTGCCAACTTCACAGGTCACAGGAATACTTGGAATGCATTACTCAGAAGAGAGGTCTGAATTCCTATGATCCATTTTCTCTTTGGTCACTTGTTTTTAACTCTACCCCAGAGGAGAGGGTTTGATTGAGTGGGAGTTATCATTTTCTCTAGGATGGAGGTTTGTCCCCATCATGGTAACGTCCTGTAGAGATAGCTTGCCTTCATTCTCTTATAAATCCTTGCTCCAATCAGCTGTGGTCAGAGTCTCAGAAGATTTGGCACAGGCATGGAAACCTAGGCAGAAAATGCCCATTTGATTTTTTTTTTAAAGGGGGCCTGTGATCCTTGTGAGAATTCATCTTAGTATGTCCAATGTGATTGTTTGAAAAATTGACTAAATTAATTCTAAATGTTTAAGTACAAGGACATTGTCCTTTGAATTTTCCTCTACTTTCATAATCCACAACGCCCAAGAAAATATTTTTAAAATTTTGTTGTTGGATATATGGCTCTTTCTTTACTCTCAGCATAACAGACAAACCATCTTCTAGCATATGGAAGCATTTCTACTTTGCAAGGTATTCTGAAGTGGGTATGATTTGCAAAATACTGTCAAATTAAATATGCATTTCCATATGCTTCCACAAAGACCAAATATATCCATGAAAACCAGCTATATACAACTTCAAAAGTCCTTCATGAGTATTTTAATCAAGATTGCAAATAGTTCTTTCTAAAGTCCTAAATTCAGACATCTTCTTGATGCGTTTTGTGCTTTTAGCATCAATGTTACCACAGATTATAAACCAATATTTTATAGTAATAATACATTTCAATGAATCATATGCAGAAATTTTTTCTTAATGAAGCTTTCACACCAAGAAAATATTGATTTAGCTCTTGTAAGGACAGCATATTATTCTGAATCTTCAGGAAACAATTTTCATTAACCAAAACTTACAATAACAGGAAGTACTTTCTTATAACTATGCTTATCATACTGTTAGCTCACTGAACATATTTTAACAAGCCTCCTTTTGAGTAAGATTTGAAGATGTAATTGAATATGTAACAGAACCAAGTAAAGCACTCTATCTTAATGATATTTACATTATGATTGGGCAAATGAGTGGAGGAAAAGGAACTGAACCCCCATACATCCACAGCTCCTTTCCAAAGCAGTGTTAAATCAGCTGACTTAGAACAGACCAGAGCAATTGTGAATAGATGAATTTTTTTAGAAAATAGGAATTGATAAAGATCTTTACTAAGAGTGAGTTGGTAATATTTTACCTGTCTAATGTCATGGCCATATTGAGCCTTATAATGGTCATGCTTAGGGACTAGTTGCTGACATCAAGGGATGAATGCACAATTCACGGGCTGAAACATCCTGTTTTGTCAAGATTTTTGTTGTCACTAGCACCTTTGAATCTGCTTCTATCACTTAGCCGTAAGTTTACTTTTCCTTCAAATATGCTGTTCCCCAACTGCCTGGATTTAGGTTTTCCTTGCTCCTTCTCTCATTTTTAGTTGAGCTTTTGTTTTTTTGCCTTTTGTTATAGTTTATATCTGTTTTCTCGGATCCTTATTCCTATGCTGTAGCTCCACCTTTCCTATATGTGCCTGAACTACTGTTATTTTTGAATTTCAATATCTACTTGAACTTCAACAATTGTGTTCCTGTTTCCCAAGCCTTTCTTCTCACTCTGCATGGTAGTTTAGCAATATTAATGCCTCATTGTGAGAAATGGCCTAAAAACTTTCTGGGATACTTATGTACCCATGCAGCCATGCCCATATCCCACCCAACTGATATTACTTCCCTGAAGGCAGTGTTTTAGTATGCTCAAAGTCACCCTTGTTTGCATTTGGTCATACTATTAGATGGCTTGCTTAGAAAAGACTGTCAGTGGAGTCTTGAAGAAACACCTTAGCTGATTATAGATGAATAGAGCTTGGACTAACCAAAAAGAAAGAGGAAAAAAGTATACAATTGTTCATGAAAAGAAGTTAATATTGTCACTGAACATTGTGGAAGAATTTTGACTTATAATCTTTTAAGGCACAGCTGCATAATGTCCTTGTACCACATTTACATTCATTAAAGAAATATTTATGGAGCATCTACTATATTCCAGGCATTTTTTTTAAGTGTCTGGGATATATGGACAAATAAAGCAAAGATTCCTCCCCTTATAGAGCTTACATTCCAGTAAAGAAAGATAGATTATACACATAATAAAGAGCAAATTGTATGATATGTTTGAAGTTGATAAGTCCTATAGACAATTGGAAAAACAAGACATTAAAAGGAGGTATAAGAATACTCTGTGGGGCTTCTCTGGTGGCGCAGTCGTTAAGAATCTGCCTGCCAATGCAGGGGACACGGGTTTTTGCCCTGGTCCGGGAAGATCCCACATGCCGCACAGCAACTGAGTCCATGAGCCATAACTACTGAGCCTGCGCTCTAGAGCTCTCAAGCCACAACTACTGAGCCCACGTGCCACAACTACTGAAGCCTGCATGCCTAGAGCCCGTGCTCCACAACAGGAGAGGCCACCGCGAAGAGAAGCCCGTGTACCACAACAAAGAGTAGCCCCCGCTCAATGCAACTAGAGAAAGCCCACGCACGGAAATGAAGACCCAACGCAGACAAAAGAAAAAAAGAAAAAGAATACTCTGGAATCCTTGGCATTGCACAGTATTAAAAAGGCATTCAGGAAAGCTCACCATTGGGAAAATATGATGTGGATGAAGAGGTGAATGAGGTGGAGACTGGACCAAATAATTATTTGGTGAAGAGGGCTCCAGGCAGTGGGAGTATTTTATCAAAAGCTCAAAGACAAGAGTGTGTTGAGAAAGCCAGCATGGCTGGAATAGAATGAATAAGCCGGAGATGAGTGAGACAAAGTGCAGAAAGTGCAGGCCCTTATAAGGCAATGTAAAGACTTGGGATACATTGCCCATTTTGCTGAAAAGTGACATGACAGCAAATTTAAAATGATAATTCTGGTGGCTTTCTTGGGAATAGGTTGTAGGAGGGTAAGGGTAGACTTTGGGAGACCTGCTGGGGAACCATTAAGCAATGCAGACAAGAGGTGACAACAATTCAAAGCAGGGGAGCAGCAAAGGAGGTGATGAGAAGTTGTAGGCTTCTAGATTTATTACAAAAGATAGGTGGCAGCACTCTGAAGGAGGTCAGAAACAGAAATGTGGATGTCAATTAAGTGATGTTTGCAATCACACAGAAGTGAGCCACTCACTTTCTAAAATATAGTAATGGCAAGAGGGATAAAGAAAACAGGACAGAGTTAAAAGTTATTAGGAAATTAGAGGACATAGAGAAAAGTTTGGCTAGAGGGACAAGAATGAGGGGAGAATCAGACTGATGTCTGTCCAAATGATACTAAAATACTCAAATGTCATACAGTTATTTCAACTATCAACTAAAAAAATATTTCTTGAGCATCTACTACAGGCAAAGCAGTATGCAAACCCTGGGGATACAGACAAGAATAAGCCTGTTTTCTTGGGATTTATCATTCTGTGTGACAGGGAAAAGGAAGAGAGACGTTGGAGAAAGCCTCCTAACTCTTAGTCAGACTGAAAGGGAACAGGCAGTGGTGGGGTGTTCCAGGCAGGATCATCGAGGTCCTTGTGTTTCAAGTTAAGGAGTTTTGATTTTTATCTTAAAAACAAAGGGGTGCCATTGACTGCTCATATGGAACAAGACTGCAAATTCAAGTCTCATCACCTCTCCAGGTATTGGTTTGATTATGGGAAAAATAAATAGTTAGGCCGGGGCATCTTTAAGATTCCCTTCCAGTTTTCAAACTCTCTGATTCTTCAGTAATAAACATGAAGCTTTCGAATAAGGTAAACTGCTGATAGGGATAACTCAGAAATTAAAACCAATTCAATGGAAATCTGTGCATCATCGGTTATATTGAGTTTGATGACCCTCTTCCCTTCTGTTTTTTTTGTAATAGGTGGATACAGTAATGCCCAGTAAGTTCAGACAAATTTACAACAAACTTTACTGTAACTTTCTCATCTTTTTCATTTTCTCAAGTATGAAAGAGTACCATGTTCACATTTCCTAAGTTCAGCTACCAAATTTTTTATTATGAAAATTAAGACTATATAAAAGCTATTTGAATGAATAAATTTCTCATTACATCCTCAATAAAACAACCTTTGTGGAACTTTTGATTCTGTGAAACCTGATTATTTGATGAGGATTTTAAGTAATATACTTTCACTTGAGGTTCGGTTATAGAGGACATTAGGATATGAGATAACAGACAAACTTATTCACAATTGCTATTACAGATTTTGTTTAAAAATAAACAATTATGCTGTACCCCAAATGTTCCATTTTTTTTGTAATGCTATAACAGTTTTGTTGATTCAACACATTTTCTGAAACCATGAAAGCAGTAAGACAATTGTATTTAGTTCTAAGTTGTGCCCGAGAGAGAGAGAGAGAGAGAGAGAGAGAGAGAGAGAGAGAGAGAGAGAGGGAGAGAGAAATAAGAGAAGAGGGGTGGGGAGCGGAGGGAAGAAGAAAGGAAAGAGGAAGAGGGAAAAGAAGAGGAAAAGGAAAAGAAAAAAAAAAAAGAAACTTACTCCCAGTCAGGTTTATATCCCTAAGCACAGACTTAAATTATTAAATGTGTGGTGATAAATTGCCAAATTAAAGGACATCATGAAAGCAGTTTTTAATGCAAATGTACTTCCTTAGAAAAGATTGTGATCTATTTCTTTATATGTGGGATTTTGCTCCAATGAATAATTGCACTTTTAACATAAGCTAAGAAAACCGGGATAAGTTGTTTTGTTTAGTTTTGGTGAGGTATGGGGTGAGGAGAGGTAAGGAGTTTGCAGAATAAGTTAAATTAATTCAGTGCATGAAATATTTAGGGATTCATACTGGAGATTCTGCCATTAAAGTCTTGCTAAGGAGATCAAGGAGCATTTTGATATTTCATTTCATAACTCTTAGCATCCAAAATCATATTGATTGGATCCCTAGTGGCTTCCTCTTACTGAATCTGAATATCATGGCTCAAAGATGCCTTTATTGTAAGTGATGCTTTCCATTTGATAATACTTATTTGAAACTCCTTTTAGGAAATTTATGATGTTCAAGAACAAAAAGCATATTAAAATCTTTACTTTTTATTATTTATTGGATCTCTCCCAACACCTTCTCTCAAAATTCTGTTAACATCCTCATTTTAAGTAAATTTACTCATTGCTTGATTTTTAATTTTTGATGGCAAAAGATTCAAATTTCTATCCTAGTATGATGAGATTGCATCTTAATTGTTATTGTTCATATTCAATTTGTAGATATGATTTATGAGCTTGTGATAATAGCTACTTATAAGCTAATTTAATGGTTTTTAATTTTACTGCATTAGCTTTAGAATATTTGTCTTTAGAATTCATGCCACGATTTCATTTATATTACATTTCTTTTGTGTTTTGATTTTCCCTTTCCTGCATTCCAAGTGGTGGAGTCTTAAAATGAATTTAATTTTCCCCTAGGTTCTTAGAAATGTATTTTGAGTTTGAATAAATATTCTTTGAAATAATCATTTCTTTATTTGACTTTAAACAGCCCCCATTCCATCTGTCAAGACTTCAAGGTGTAATATATGATCGATACACATACTCAGATTCATTAAATTAGATACCTAGGTCCATGCATTTTGAAGAAAAGAAACTGACTACAGTGATTATGAAAGGACAGAGTCAAAAAACTTTTTTTTTGAGGAAGGAAAAACATTGTGTATAAAAAAATGTGGCTGTCATCTAGCCTGGCATTTTGCCAGGTCAGAACCTTAAGCGTAGTATTTAAGTAATCTAAGGAATATTGGGGTTTTTTTAGACTCTTTGATGAATTTAAAAAAAAAAAAAAAAGACTGCCCAGGCGATTTTGCATGTGTTTGTGAATATACTTGGTCATGATGGTCTATACCTGTATTTGGGCTTCAAGGACTAATAGCTGTATTATCTTCAACTAATTTTTTTTTTTAATTAATTTTTTTGGCCACCAACGTGAGGCATGTGGGATCTTAGTTCCCCGACCAGGGATGGAACACACACCCCTGACAGTCGAAGCAGAGTCTTAACCGCTGGACTGCCAGAGAATTCCCCTATCTTTGACTATTTATCCAGCATCTTGGAACCTCAATTTTCTCATCTGTTTAATGAGGATGATAATAATATCTACATCACAGGATTCTTTTGAAGATTGATTGTTTAGAACAATGTTTGATTCATAATGAAATCTCAATTAACATTTGTTTTTGTTGCTCTCAAAATTAATAAAACAACTACAAGAACCTAAATCAGGACGAACCCACAAAATCAAATCAAATTCTTTTGAGTATTTTTACAAGATCTTTGCTTGATGTTTGAGGAGTCAGTAACCTGGTTTCACGTTGTTCACTTTCCAGCATTGGAAAATAATATGGGGAAAAGACTTTATCTTTTTAACATACTATTTTAATAAACAGAATTCTTTTTCCTTTTCTTATTTAAATTAACAATGATTTTCAAAATTTTAATCTAGTTATGGTAAAAGTTATATTAGTATGGGCTCTTATATTAACATATATCATTGATGTTATTTATCATGAAAATATCATGAAAAATGTCAGGAGTTAAAGAAGAGATTCTAAGATCCTTTTACTTTACAAGGAATTATGGGTAAAAATAAATTTTAATAAGATAAAAATGTCACTCTCTTGTTGTAACACCCCATTTAAATTATTAATTTTTATCAAGTGAAAGTATAGAGCAATTAATTTTAGAAAGTTGTAATTATTTCCAGAAGAAATAATATTTAGAATTTCATTAAGATTATAGATACCACAAATGATTAAAAGAATATGGTAATTATTAATCTTTTATATCAGAATAAAGACATAGAGGAAGAAAAGCATCACATGAAAATCAGTGAGAGTTTGGGACAATTAACCACTACTGGCTTCAGGACTTTGAAGCACATACAACATGGAATAGCTCCTCTATCCTCTGTTTTCATAACTGTAAGAGTATTTGTACTATGATTTGTTGAGTTGTTTTGATGAAAAATTTCAAGTAATTGCTTTGGTAACAGAGTTCAGTTATGTCACTGTCACATCTAGATATTAGACTTTACTGCCATATATATTATCCTCCTGCTCTGGAGCACTCTCACCCAATTTACTACTACTTGTTAGGGAATTATGGTATAAATAGCCTCTATTGAAGAGCCCTGTTTTCTTTCTTCTGTTTCTCCTACTCTACTTTCCTTCTCTTAATGAGTTCAATATTCACGTTGATGAAACTGAAACTTCTTACCTTTTGAGTCTCTAATTTCATTTCTTTCAGGGTTTCAATCCACTCAATGTCTCACTCCTAACAGAATCTGTCAGCAACTCTGTCTTCCTTAGCTCTTATTTAACATCAGACATCTAGGTTTGAGTCCATTTTCCCTCTCTCAATTCTTTCTACTTTGCTATGTCACCTGAATCCATTCTTCTTGAGGAAGAGACACAGGTCCCACCCACAATTCTTAATTGTGAGCCACATAAAGGCATGAACACCAGGAGTCAGAGATGGGGGGCTACCCACCCACCCTTTGTTGAATTAATATTTGTTTAATTAGTTTCTACCCCGAGTCACACCCACACCCAATAGACTTTAAGCTCTTTGTGGGCAGGAACCATTTCTAGTACAGCTCACTGTACTATTTCTATCTCTTGCTTCTATCAAGGTGTCTCAACTATTTTTGAAGAATTATAGAGTGAAATATAGGAAAACTCTAATAAGCTTGATAAAAGAAAGGTAATTTAATTAGTCACATAAATGATAGAAATAGAGTCCCTTATAACAAGCATCAACTTTACTCTAACTTCACACTAATTTCCATTAAACTACTTTATTTTACCTGAGTCTACTTTTAGCATCTGCTCTTCTACTCAGCTTCCAGGGACTGACCATCTCAGCTTCTATTTGCTTATTGGTGTGTTAAGATACTTGCTTTGAACCCCCTCCTTCAACTTCCTTCTGATGATGCTATATCAACCACAGCTTCTCACTGTGGGTCAGTGTTTCTGCTCACTTACTGGGCAGGATGTGGGCTTAACTAGCTACATTCCTTTAGATGATCACTCAAACTCTGTAAGCCTTACTTTTCTCAAATATAAAATGATGGAAACAATACCAACCTCAGAATGTTGTTGCAAAGATTAATAAGTAAGATGACATGAAACGATCTTGCCCATTTTCCAGCAAACATATCTTTGTTTCTGCCCTTTTTTTCCCTTAGCAGTTCAATATGCAAAAGCTTTGCCCAACCATGCCTTTTGAATAGGATTTCCTGTTGGCATAAGAACAAGCAATTTGATTTGATAGATCACTCCAAAATGTTCTATAGGATTATATAATTTCCATCCAGAAGTGACATAGATGTGGTGGCTAGGGGTGATGGATGGCAAACAATTAGAATCTCCAATGCGGCTGGCCCAGAGGTTAGTCTCCCAGTATCTTTTGTACTAAGCCATTGGATAGAAAAATATAATCTCTTTAGTGAATAAATTCAAAAGAAGCATATTATCATCAAATAATGAGGCAACTCAGAAAAAATTACAATATCATATTTGTACTTTTTCAGATAAAAAGTTAAAGTACTTTTATGGACTCAGTAAATAAAGCATATAAAATGATGCCTTGACCTCAGTTATAGACTCAGGTCCAAGTACTTTTTCCCCTAAAGAAGAAAACTTTTTCCCTCCGTGTATTTACTTGTTCCTTTTATATTTGGGCTATGAACGTGCCATCAGTACTTTTAAGCATGAACTATAATTTCCTCCTATGATACCACGTCCATATCTAGGTCTTTGATGGTATCTTTGGATACCATGTATCTAGGTCTTTGATGTTTCTGTCAGATATGCCCAGCAATCATAACTCATACTCCTGAATTTTTAATAGCACTCCACAAACAGAAATGATAAATACCTAGTCTTTTTAATGAATACACAAAAATGAAGGAAAAGTTGCTAAATAAGAAAAAAAGTATTGAAGTACTCTCCCAATTTTTATTTTAAACCTGTTGAAAAAAGATGGAAAAAAAAATTCCCAGTTTTCCATTACCCTGTCTCATAGCCACTGTATTTGCCTCAGATTTTTAAAAAAGAAAATGCCAAGAGGAAAATTTTGAATCCGTTTCCAAAGAAAGCATCACGTGCAAAAGGGCTCATACATTATTTTTTTGATTTGTAACTATAGAAGAAATCATTCTCTTTAACAAACTGTAGTATTTTTCTTCTCTTTCAAAAGATAGAAATAACATAAAAAAATAGTAAATGCCTCTGTACTAAATGATAATGAATGAATCTAATTCATTCAGGCTAGAACTCCTTTCTTTATTCCTCTTTTTTTTATGCAAACATAATCTTAGCCTCAATAGAAAAGGTGATACTGAGTTCCCCTCAGTACCCAGCACAGTTCTATGCCTGCTGAAAGAATGGGTTTTCAATAAATATACACCATGATAAATATAAGTACCTCAAATAAACAATTACATTGTACACTGATTTGTTTTCTCACTCAATTTAACTCATCCATATAGCTCAGTTATGTGTTCAGATTAACTAAAGAAAGGTTCTGATTCTGGATATTTAATACAAAAACATATGAGAACTTTGATAAACATACTTTTCATTTTATAATTGATTTCAGTTGTCATCAGAAATTTAATAATTTTTTAGTAAGTTACATATGTAAATGTCACCAGACCATAAACTTAGGTGGACAAATAATTTTCTTTTCTTTATTTTCATCTATCAACTCATTTGATTCAGGAAATTCAGTCTTATAACTTTGAGGTATACTTAGTGACTTTTCTCAGTAAATTCAGAATTTAAGCTCTGTCAGTTCAGAGTTCTTTTCTTGTCCTTCTCTCCTTAGGATGGCATCTAAGGTTGCACGATGGGTGACGTACAGAGTGCCCAGACATAGATAAAGGAGAGGCATCTTGTCTATAGCCATCTCCTGGAATCCATTAAAATGCACCTGGCACTCCCTTGGTCATCTGCTCCCATTACTGCTACATCCTCCAAGATGTCTGTGGAGCTACCATGACCCTATGCCCTTTATCTCAAGCTCCAATGGGGATGCTGACTTTCTCAGTCACTTCGATTTCCTTCTCTGGGGAAACAGGAATTTCAGGATACTCTCTTGGGTCTCTTGGGTTAGTATGATCCTAGATTATAAATGGAGGTGCTATCACAGGCCCTTCTGCTAACCTTTTTTGTATGAAGATTATGGCACCAACCTAGCATAGAGGGATTCTTACAAACCCTTTGGATTGCCACGTAGGACTGAGGGAACATGGCTCAGGAATTTCGTATCATTAGATCCTCCCAAACATATCTGGAATTCCCACTGACCTCTCAAGCATCCCAACTCCCATCCCCTAGAACTTAACTGGGGGTAGGGAGTGCAGCCCAGCTCTGTATTAGGAATATGAATCTAGTCTTTCTATTTTCCTTTCTGAAGCTTCCCATTCCTCAGCACTCACAAAGGTCATTTGATTCATGGGTTAGATTTATTATTCTCTTTTCTTTTTGCTGCTTACAGCATAAACTTTATGATAGGCTATTATATGAGAAACTTGATAATTAGAATTCCAAAATGTCTATCTACTGCAAGTCAAAAGCCTTGGCTTTTAAAGACTACTGACTCTGCTGTAAGTTTCAATAGCTTGTTTTGAACTCAAAGCTAAAAGGAGTATACATCTTTTGGTGCTCTCCACTTAACAAATGACCCTGAAGCAATAAAATTTATTGATTCATTGTGGAGAAGAAAGTTTTAGAAAATTATTTGCAAATGATGAGAAAATTTTTAATTAATACCTTCAAAGTTTTTTTTTACCACCCCAAACATTTTTTTCCAAACAATATTATGTCAGTAGTTGTCCCTGAAGCCATAGATTTTTCAAGTCAAGAGAAACTGGCAATTAATATGTGACTAAAAATATCATACATAGCAGGAGCAGAACCCAAACTGGATCATCAGTTTTCTAATAAGTTTTAGAGCTTTATTCTGGAAAAATCATTTGAAAACAATTCTGAAGTTGAATATTAAGTCTACACCTAGAAATTTAGTAAACTCAATAAAAAAATCAGCAGAATTCATTTAAAGTCAAACAGTATAACACACACAAAAATATAAAAGTTGAAAAGGGAGGTGGTGTGAAATTTGCCCTCATAATCTTCATATATGCTGGGCCTTTGAATATGCTATCTGACTATCTGGAACACTTTTTCCTTCCTCTTTTGCTGAAATATACTCATTCTTCTGCTCAGCTTCCTCGTCAAAGCCTCCCCTGACCATCACCACACTAGTCAGTTGCCCGAACTCATGCTTCTCCTAACAATCTTTTACCATTCGTCACACATCCACATTACACACACTCTTCTACAAACACTAGGAGACAAGTCTCTGATCTCATGAGCTTACATTCTAGTTGGGGGAGAAAAATGAAGATAAGCAAGATAATTATCAAGTTCATAAAAGATACTACATGTTCTATTGTATATCTTTATTTTTTGGTTTCTTATCTCTTGCAATCATTCCATTTCAGGACCCAGAACTCATTCTCATTCACTTTTGATATTATGACTATGTGATATTTTATAATATAAATTTAGCATAATTTATAAAACTAGTCTTTTATTGAAGGAAGTTTAGGTTATTTTCAATCTTGGACTATTACTAAAAGGGAGGCAATGGCTACACTTATACATAATTCACTTCATACTTGTACAAGTTCTACTGGAGAAAAAACTCCCAGAATTGAATTTGCCAGGTCAAAGAATACATGTATTTGTAAATTTTATAGCTGTTACTCATTTGTTTTCTAGAGGGGTGCATCAATAATACATATTCCCACAATAATACATGAGCGTTACTTATAAAACATGTTAATACTAAAAGAGTCCTTAATAAAACTTTGGAATTTTTTCTAATCTAAGAGGACAGCAAATGTATCTCAATGTAGCTTTCATTTGTATTTTTCTTATCATTAGTTAAGTGGAGAGTTTTTTGGGTTTTTTTTTTGGTGTACGCGGGCCTCTCACTGTTGTGGCCTCTCCCGTTGTGGAGCACAGGCTCCGGACGCGCAGGCTCAGCGGCCATGGCTCACGGGCCCAGCCGCTCTGCGGCATGTGGGATCTTCCCGGACCGGGGCACGAATCCGCGTCCCCTGCATCGGCAGGCGGACTCTCAACCACTGCGCCACCAGGGAAGCCCTATCTCTAGATATTTTTATACTACAAAGATTAACCTCTTGTGACGTAAGTTGCAAATATCACTTGATAGAACTTTCTCTTATGACTCATTGGTCTATGGAGATGATTCTATAACTTTCTCTTCAGCTTTATTAATATGATGAATGGTAGATTAATTGATTTGTTAACACAGTTCCACATTGTTTTCATTTTGAATTTTTATAATATAGTAATATTTTATCATAGCTGTTATGTCATAGCTGTTATGTCATAGCTGTTATGTTGTAGCTGTTATGTCAATGTCATAGCTGTTATTTTTTAGGGATTTTTAAATATTATTTGTTTTTCCATATGGCATTAGAATCAGCTTGCAAGTACCAAATGAAAATAAAATCTGTTTGTATATTTTACTGGGGTTATATAAATTTATACATCAATTTGAGGAGAACTGACTTTTTCTTTTTTAATAAATTTATTTATTTATTTGTTTATTTTTGGCTGTGTTGGGTCTTCTTTGCTGCACACAAGGCTTTCTCTAGTTGGGTGGCGATGGGGGGCTACTCTTTGTTGCGGTGCGTGGGCTTCTCATTGCAGTGGCTTATCTTGCTGTGGAGCACAGGTTCTAGGCACACAGGCTTCAGTGGTTGTGGCTCACAGGCTCAATAGTTGTAGCACATGGGCTTAGTTGCTCCGCAGCACGTGGGATCTTCCTGGACCAGGGCTCAAACCCATGTCCCCTGCATTGGCAGGCAGATTCTTAACCAATGCACCACCAGGGAAGTCCTATTGTTTTTCCTGATGTTGAAAATTATTCAAGTCTTTTTGCTCTTGTTCAGATTCAGAAGTATTTAAACTTTTTTATGTAGGTCTGGAATATCTCTTATTATTATATCAGCTTGTTGAAATTGTAAACTTCAGATATTTAGTTCTCATATTAATTTTGTACCAGATTACCATACTAAATTATCTTTTTGTTCATACCAGCTACAAAATTGTATAATTTGAAAGTAGTGACAATTTACTACCTCTTTTTTCAATTATTATAACTGTAAAATCTTAGTACTAATGAAAGTACCTTTGGTGTTTCTCCATTTCATCTAAGTTTGACTTGGATGTGAATAAAGAAAAAATTAAAAATTTTAACATTTTGGCCATAATTACATATAAATGCATGCAATATATTTTATCCTAAAATTGGAAACATAGTTTAAATATTGTTATCTCTATTTTATTCTTTTTGAATATACATTCTTTCAAATATGATTTTTATAATGGCTACATAATATTCCATCATATAAAAGTTGTATAATTTATTTTATTGTTTCTCTGTTACAAGATATTGGGGTTGCTGTGACACTGTAAATAGTATTGTGTTCACTGTCCTAGCACACACATCTTAGCGTACTACAAATAGTGTAATTTGTAATAGTGTAATAGTCCTTTAGATAAACTGGAACAAGTAAAAGTACTGGGACAGAAAACTATACAATATTTAATTTATATTTTCAAACTGTACTCCATAAAGGCTTTATTACTTACATATTCATTATTAGACAAAGAGCTTATTTCCTTTTTACTAAATCCTTGATGCAAATAGAGATATAAATTTTAAATGACTTTGCCAATTTGATATGTGAAGCATGGTCTGATCTTCTTGTTTTTTCATATTTTTAATTATTACTGAGATTGAGGGGTTTTTTTTCCCCCCAGAATTCATGGGGCATATGCATTTCTCCTTTTATAAATGCCTTGTCCATTCTTCGTGGCTGTGTGGTTTTGGGGGCACTGCCCTTTCTCTGATGAAAAAACTCTTGGTGAAAACTCTTTTAAATGTGGCAAACAGCTTCCTTCTCCCCATCATTGGTTTTTCTTTTGGTTTTTCATTTGTTTTTTCTTTGTAATACAGAATTTGAAATGTGTCTGAATATATAGATATGTTCCTTTATATTTTCTTTGGTTTTCATAGTTAGAAAATTTTCTCTTAAGAATCATATAAATATAGGAACATATTTTCTTCATCTCTGCATTTTTTGGAATGTTACAATTATCACTTACTAAATTGTTGTATGATCTGAGGACTGTTTTTTATATTTTCTGCCCTGTTCCATTTGTCTCCCTGATGCTTCTTTTAATAGTATTGTGCTCATTCATTTAATGAATTTCATAATACGCTATATAATAAAGAGCATATTCACCTTTATACTCTTCTATTTCAAAATTTATTATTTTCACTCATATATTCTATATAAACTTAACAACATTTTGCCAAATCCAAAAACAACATACTTGGAATTTTTAATTTTGGCAGTATTAAAACTAGCAATTTATTTAGGAAGAATTGATTATCAGGAATATTGCATTTCTCTTTCTCAAATTTTATATTTTTCTTTAGAGATTTTGTATTTTTTTTATCTAATAAGCACACACACATACATATGATTTTTCCTATATATACTGTATTTTATATCTGGCTAATTAACATTCTTATTAAAATCTGAAAGTAACAATTTCTTTAGAAAATTATTTAAAATTTTTCAAAAATTATATAGGTTATTTTTATGCCATTTCTCCTTAGAGAGCTTACTGCAAGAAAAATACATTATTGTATTAATCATTTTTTTTTGGAGCTTTCTTTTCACCTTTGTTTTAAAATCTAAAAAAAACAACATTTTTGCTCATTTTATTTAATTTTAAATAAGAACAAGGTCATTAAGTACAGGTCTCCAGATGATTTAACTTTGCAAAGGTAATACAACTAATAAGAATAAATTGATTTTATACTCAATCTCAAGAAGGTTATAAATATTAATTCCCTTATGATATCATATAGTATTTATATGCTTAAGTATCTGATGACTCGTATCACAAATGATTTTAAAATGCAGGCCCTAGAGTCCTATATTAATTGTGACTATTTTTATAGACCAAAATATCAAATGTTATTATTTATGTTTCAGGTTAGTGGGATGGTTTGGCCATGAATTAAGCACCAGATTTAAGATGGATAACAGTAAGTGTATTCAATTTTACTTCACAAGTCACTTTGTCTTAACTTTATTTCAATTTTTGTCTGTCTTTGTATGATATGTAATATACATGCCTCATGGAGAGTGCACTTTGAAAATGCCACTGAGAATTCTTAAAATAAGAAATGACATTTCTTCAGTGTAAGACTAAGTGTTCATAGATTTTAGCATGATTTTGAGCCTATCCTTTTGTAGGGAAATAAGAAGAAGTGAAATCTAAAGTACTCAGATCTCATCAATATGGAGTACCTAAAACATCAGGCAGGGAAAACAGGAAGGAATTGTTGGCTTGGAGTCAGACCCAGAGAGACTTAGGTATCAAACCCACTTTGCTGCTTCATAGTTTTGTGATGTTGCACATAATTATCATTTTGGATTTTTGGGGTTTTTTCCTCACATATCTAATGTGAATAATAATAATTATTTCAGGGTTTCGTTTGAGGGCAGGACACATTCTAAGCTATAAACCAAGTAGCATACTATTTAATAAATGTTCATTTTTATCCCTCTATTTTCCCAAATATCCTTCTTTTGTGGCTTTCACCACATACCAAATAGTAACCCCAATGGGTAGAAATGAAAGTACACCATGAACAGGGAGTTATCAAATTGCACTATTTCTTTTTCCTGACTGACTTTATTCTTCCATCACATGGGATACAGAGAACTTCCTAAATGTGAGAATTAAACTTAAATTTGATCCTTCAGACTGCTTCCAACCCTGAGATAGGATTTTAAATATATTCACATTTGTACCAACCAAGATGCAAAGAATAAAGATGGGCTCTTCAGTCATATCAGGAAAGCTGTGTTTTATCTTGGCTGCTGAAATAATGAACTGTTATTATGCCAGTTATTTAAATTGTTTGTAGTGGGTTTTCTTATCTGTAAATGAGGGAGCTGGATTAGATCGGGGTGGACAAAAGTTTTCTGTGAAGGGTCAGATTGGAGATATGCTAAGTTTTGGGGGCTATGCTGTTTCTGTGGTAAATACATAACTCTGCCATTGTGGTGCTAAAGCAGCCACAAAAATACATAAATGAATGAATGTGGCTACGTTCCAATAAAACTTTATTTACAAAAACAAGTGGTGGGCCAGATTTGACCCACAGGATATAGTTTGACTAGCCTTAATTAGATGCATCTCTAAAGACCCAGAAAATTCTCTCACTCTTAGTCAGTATTAGTTTTTAACTTTATCTCTAACTAGCAGTTTTAACTCTTGGATTTAACTTGCAACTATTCAATCTAATTAATTATAATTAGGATAATGTCTGATATTAATTTACCTTTTTAATATATCATACTTAGGCAGATCATTTTTTTTAAAGCCTTTTTTTTTCTTCTTTCCCAAGAGAAGTTACTTGACCTAGTAATCCTAATGTTAAAAGTCACCTTCCTAGGTCATTTCATTTATATTTCTGCCTTTGGGTGACATTACAATTACAAATCATTCGAATATTGATATCTTCCCCTTGTTGACCTGGTTTCATAATAGAAAGGCAAAGCATGGAGCAGAACAAGGAATGCTGGCTGGGGATGAGAGGGCAGAGGATGGGGTGCCAAAAATCTTCTAGATGACATTATGTTTGTCTTGTGTCTAAGGGCTCTAATTTTTGGTAGGCTGCTATGAAGGTGGGGGCAGAGGAGATGGAAGTTGTAGGTGAAGGAGAAATATGCCGGTGTTTTAGGTCCATGGCGTTTCTCTTAAATATCTCAGAAATCTCAGGAAGAAAAGTTTTTAAGTCTTATATTTTTCCTCTCTATTTTACTGTCATAAAAAAATCCATAAAGGATACCTTTTTAGGCACATTCTATAAAAATGACACGATATTAATTTTTCAGAACTGCAGTTAATCCCTGGGGTCAATGGATTCCGAATTTCAAATCCTCCCATTCTATTGGTCTGTTCCTTACATGCTAGTTTAGAGGTAAGTGATCTATGCTTCAGCCTTCCCACATCTTTACCTTTCTCTTTACCTGAGACATGTTGTTTATCTGCTAATCAGCTAGATTAATATGCAATGTGCATAAACAATGGAGGAAGGGCAGGGTTCTCCATTAGGACAGTGACTGTGTGCTAATGTCACTTTTTATTTATATATTCAGCTCCCAACCCAAGGCTTGGCACACTTAATAAATGTTCAATGAAACTTACATGGGGTGACATATTTTTAGTTCCACTTAGAATTTGTGTGAACCTGAATAAGTTATTTAATCTTCTACTGGTCTCTCTCTATACAAAACAAACATGCAATATTTAAGTCTTGATTAATTCACTCATTCAAACACTTACTTATTAAGAAATTATTGTGTGCTGGACGATGTTGTGATTACTGGGGACTCTGTTTCTTCTAGTTCTGTGAGTCAATGAACTGACAAACTGCCATGTGACAAAACTATAGGAAGACTTCAGGGGGTTGGGGAGAGTATGAATAGTCAGAGTAAACCAAAGATGAGTAAGGTTGTCCCATGAGGTAGGGCGGATTTTCTTTTTCCTCACTGGGGTTTCTATAACATTATATCCATGTTTAATTTCTACTATTATTGGCTCAATATTTTTCTTTAAGTTCATTCATGCTTCTACTTAAAATTAGTCTCACCCTAAATAATAGGGTACTTACCTATATCTATTCATTTTTACGCACATATAATGCATATATATATGTCTCCTAACTAATTATTTGGATATTGGATATTCATTAATTTCAGATTAAGACTAAATTTATCTAAGTAAATATATATTGTTAATAATTATATCTATATAATAATAGTATTAATACATATATTAAGGCAATATATACATACATTTAAGTAAAATATGTTTTAAGTAAATATACATATGTTTCCAATAGAGATTTTAAATATACAGATATTCAAATAAAATTTTGATTTTCTGTTTTTTTTTAAATTGAAAGCCTCCTAAAATCATCTAGGTTTAGGAAATTCTACTGTGGCGTATTCTGGCATAAGTGACCGGATAAAGACTTCCAAAATCTCTTCCAAACTTAAAATTCTAGAATTATGTGAGCATTCACAGCAGCTTCTCATTTTGGCCACTGGACAGCAGCGTCAAGTTCCGCTGTTTTTATACAGCTTCACCACTAGATAGTAGTAATCAACTCATTTCATTTCATCCCAATTTAAAGAGCACATACTCGGTATGACCACTAGATGGAGCTTGTGCTGTTTTCACTTTTGGGCAGGTTTTTTTTTTTTTTTTTTTTTTTTTAAGTTGAAATAGACCCAGTAACAAGATTTCACAGGCAGTGATACATATTTTAAAAAATCTTTTTAAGGGGGGGTGATGAAATCTACTCGGCAAATCAAATAATGATATTTGATTTGCTTTCAAAATATCCAACCTGAGGAACACTTCCGTTAAACATTTTTATTTTATTTTATTTTATTCTATTCTATTTTATTTTATTTTTTTGGCTGCATTGGGTGTTTGTTGCTGCGAACCGACTTTCCTCTAGTTGCGGCGAGCCAGGGCTACTCTTTGATGCAGCACGCGGGCTTCTCATTGCGGTGGCTTCCCTGGTTGCGGAGCACAGGCCCTAGGCATGCAGGCTTCAGTAGTCGCAGCATGCGGGCTCAGTTGTTGCAGTGCATGGGTTCAGTAGTTGTGGCGCAAGGGCTCAGTAGTTGTGGCTTGTGGGCTCTAGAGCGCAGGCTCAGTAGTTGTGGCACACAGGCTTAGCTGCTCTGCAGCATGTGGGATCTTCCCGGACCAGGGATCGAACCCGTTTCCCTTGCATTGGCAGGTGGATTCTTAACCACTGAGCACCAGGGATGTCCCCCGTTAAACATTTTAAAAGAAGATAACGTTTTGCTTATTTTGAAAGTTTATATCAGGGAGAAGATGAATTATAGTAAGAAAAAACAAGGCACCAAGGAATACCTTAGGAAAACCTAGTACTTAAAGTTTCCTCTGATTTTATCTTTGCAAATGACTTCCTAGCCGTATCTAGAAAATGTCTTTTAGACACTATCACTTTGGTATTCTCTGCAGTGGACTGACTGTTCTTCAGTATTCACCTCTTCTGCCACAGGAAGTCTTATTCCTATTTTCCCTACCAATAGTTTTCTTCCACACTGTATTATAGTCACCTAGACATGGTTTCTATTCTCAGCTGGAATCTGAAGACTGATTTATCTTCTCCTTTAATATCTAAACTTAAACCTGAGAAAAAGACTCTAAATGCCACAGAAGAGGTATGTACACTGCTCTGGAGCTTCTTATCACTTAAGTGTTTCTCTGCATCCTCTTGGAGATATCTTATTAAATCATTCACTGTCGAGGCTATGTTCTAACCAAAATTATCTTTAAGTAATCAAACCTTGTGTTAAAGAAGGTGTTTTCGAAATTCTTGCTTCCTATTATAAATTACAAAATTCTGAAATTACAAAATAATACGTTTCATTGTTTCCCATTCTCTACTTAACTGTTAAAACACTGTACCTTCTAGATGTTTCTGAGTTTGCCATGTGTCAGTGAATTAACCTATTCAGTACTTACCTAATTTATTTAAAAGTTACACATATAGGAGACACGTAGCTGAAGTTTGAGTAAATGAAAGAAATAAATACATGAATCAAGCTACCTTTCTTTGTTATCTCTACTTCCCTTTCAAAAAATATTCTTACACAGTCAAATGCCAACCGAAGAAGAGATTCTATACTTAAGAATCAATGTACATGGATATGATTTCGGATTTGCAATACACAGAATTTTTAAAAAAGATTAATTATGGCTTTGTTCACAATTAATGTGTATTTGATTGATTGATGGATACCATGAAAAATAGCACCTTATAATTAGTTTCAAACTGTTTCTTCATAGTGCTGCCTATTTAATCTTTTGTACAATAATTTAAAAAATATTGTGGATCAAGAGAAAGAGCAATAAGGTAGGAAGCAGGAGGCAAATACTCTATCCCTCACTGGGACACTAAGTGTGACCTTCAACAAGTGACAACTCCTCTTGAATTCATTTGCCTCAATTTTTTAATGAAGACGTTTGGACCAGATTTGGACTTCGGAGGTCACCTCAACCTTCTAATTACTAACTTGAAATTAAACAATACTTATATTGTATTTTGAAGGGTCATATTTCTATGTAGTGATAGGTAGACAATTTTAGACTTTTTCAGTACATAAATATATAATTAAATAGCTTAAATATATAAAATTAGAGCATTCAATTAAAATACAGGGCAAGTCAGAAGAAATGTACTCTGTCTTTCCTCAGAGTTATTAGGGAGCCAATTTTAAGAATTTAAGAATTGAAAACATCATGCTATACTTATTTTTCCTATTTAAACATAACTAACTTTTCTAGCTTTGCATTTATTTTAGTTAGCAAGAAAACTCACCCAAATAGTGGAAACTCTGCCAAGAATTCTGTTATAAGCTGAATATTTTCAAACTACACTTTTCATTTTTCCTAATTAAAAAAAAAAATTATTCCACAGTACTGAAAGCATGAAAATAATGAGAAGCAAAAAAAAAAAAAAAAGGGACATTTATTCTACTTCACTGTTAACTCCTATTATCCCCTCTTGATATTTTTATCTGAGGCCTCAGTAGAGACTTTTACACTCTGAGAAGAATTTACGACCGCCTCAGAATGCAGCTTCTCTTGTTGTGGTTGTAATGTGGAAATTAGTTTTACATTTAAAAGTTATTTTATTATTAACAAAGAGTCATGATATGTTAAAATTGACACATTTGTCATGAAAAAAAATTGGTTGCTTGTTATGAAATCTGCAAGAGCAAAAAACTTCATTAAAAAAAAAACCCTATAAACTTAATATTCCCCAAAGTCTTACTAACCTATGAATACAAATGAAATACCATTAAAAGTACTACTTTACACATTGTCCCCATCTGCATCTTATGGTCCCAAAGCAGATCCAGAAAGTGTACTAGAATTATTTAAATAATTAAAATATCCTCAAATTATTATTAATCTCCAAAGAGAAGCTTGTAAAGATTCCTGTCACATTTTTTTTTTTTAAATTCCAAACCTGACAGCCAAACCACTGGTGGGCTACACCTTACCTGTCCCTGCTCCTGCCCTCTGTACAAATGTTGATTCTTGGATCAGGCTCTCTTGATCCAAAACTTGGAGGTGTTCCCTTGAGTCTTTATTGTGCCAAATCTATGGACATTTTCTTTTACACAGGAAATGAAGAGATGCCTCTTACCAAGGTCCATGTAACTGGCCTAAAGTAGCATTTTTTTGCACTGAATATGTCAGATGCCTTTTGACACGGACCTCAAAGACCTCAGCTTCTATTTGCAGCTGAACTCTTCCCAGGCTGCAGACACAGTCCATGAGGTCTGGTTGGGAAGAGAGGCAGATAGGTTTCTATCCTCTGATTTTCCTCTCTTCCTTCAAGACATTACCTTACACACAACTCCCATCCTCTCCTTCAGCCACATCCATAGCTTCCATGCAATAGGTCAAGAAAATCTATGCCTGAATGGTTGAGTTCTAGTAGAATGCCTGCCCACACATGCCATGTGTATATAGAGAAAAAACTATTTTCATAGACTTCATAAAGTATAGATATCACCAAATGACCCTATGTTTGCTCAGTGGCATAACATGATACAGAATAGGGACATTAAGTGGCTTGCCAGTGCATCATTCTCTGTTTGCAGTTATTTCAGTTCTTATATGTAGAATATATTTTTAAACTCTATTTGACCTTAAGAGATAAGCTAGAAAGCATGTCTATTCTGACCCCTAATGTTCCAATACCAGTTATTTTGTGCCCTTTTGTCACTCATCTTAATATAAGACACCTCACGCAGCAACTGGCAGTATTTTCACACCAGTGTTAGAGTTTAGCAGGGGAGAAAATGATGAAAGAAGAAAAAAAGAAAGACCAAATGCTTCAGTAATAATACATGCATTATCTAACATTATTTGCTTTTCTGACCAAACTTAGCATCACTATTTAACTACTTGTTTTCTTGCTGTTAAACTGAAGGAGATTTAGGAATTGGTAAAACAAATATAAATAATATTGGTAACATTGCCTTCCACATAAGCGTTTAGCTCTTACTGCACCGTTTTGTGGATTAAACACACTTTATATGGGAATAGAAAAAAATCTTGATTATGATTGTATAAAATGTTTGGAGGAAAATTTTTGACATTTATAACAGTTAAATGCATTTATTAAGGTATGTTTTACTTGTACTAATTATACGAAGCTAATTTAAAATAACTCTGAAGGAACATTATGTTCACTTATATTTTTCTGCTTTTGCAAGTATTGTTTAAATGACATTTGTACAGTTTTTCTGTCATGGACACTTTGTGTTTAATTTTTAATGGCAAAGCACTTAAAAGAGGACATGTTTTCACAAAAAGATTATCTAAAATGGATGTTTTACTGGAAAGGTCAAAAGTGGGCATTTCCCCTGTTTTATGTGTGATTTACAGTTAAACTTTGCTTCTTTATAAATCAACAAGAAACCGTGAACCTGATTGTTTCTCATTCTGCAGATCTTTAGGCAAGCAACTATGAAAGCACTGAGGAGAAAATCTATTTTGCTAACTGGTTATCTGGAATACATGATCAAGCATCACTTCAGCCAGGATAAAGCAGAAACCAAGAAAACAGTTGTGAACATAATTACTCCATCCCATACAGAGGATCGTGGCTGCCAGCTAACCCTAACATTTTCTATTCCAATTAAATATATTTTCCAAGAACTAGAAAAAAGAGGAGTGGTTGTACGTATATCTCTTGCTTTGCTACCAGGTTTTTCTCTATGGGTTGCATGTTGAGGATAAAATTTGGATTTTTTTGTTTATGCATTTTTCCATGTTATTTCACATCAGTCAGTGAGGATAAGTTAAATGCCAACTAAGTATTCAGCACTGTGCTAACTGAAGGGCACAGAGATCTGTCATTTCTGATAAAAGGGAAGAAACCACAAATTTTGGTTGCAGGAAAGAGTTTTATGTAATTTATCCATTATTTTCATTATAGTTTGGGCAGAAAAAAATTTAGTGAAAACCCTAATATATTATATATTTATTGAATAAGTGGAATTAAAGAACATACAATATAGTAGAGGGAGAAAAAGGAAATCAGTCTTACTTAGTTGTTTGATTGAACTAAATTATTTTCAACATTTTCACTTCAGTCAAGAAAGATATGTAGACACATCTTAAAGAGTGTTAATGTTGTATGGAATTTTTTTTTTAACTGTTGGGCCTAAGTAGCCCTCTTAGTCTCTTGAAGAGAACTAATAAGTATTTAATGAGTAATTTCAGGAAAAATGGTGATAACATATCTATTTCCAGATTTAGAAACTGCTGCACTCAGTCTTCCAGACCTTTAGGAGAGGTATCCCCAGAGTCTGAAGACACAAATCAGAATATCAGCATTTCAAATCACACTCTACCATTTACAAGCCATGTGCTCCTGGGAAAGTTAGTAAACAACTATTGACTTCAGATCCTTCATCTGTATTTTTGCTGCAAAAATACTTACCTCAAAAGTTGTTATGGAATAAAATGTGCCAGCACACATAAACCATTTATTATATTGTCTAGTCCATAGGGCGTGTTTCTTAAAGATAGTCATAATGATCTTCAGACTACGCTGAATTATTTGAGCCCAATTCATGAGATTAGGGATTACTGAATTTAATGGAAATATAACTAAAACTATCCAGATCTCAGTGAGGTTCTCAATCATTGAAATGTGTGCAAGGGTTCCAGTCTCTCCAGGGTCTCTCCACAGATAAACTGTATACTCGATCCATTGGTTGCTTAAAAAGGATCATTGCTGACTGGACTTCAGGAAAGTACTTAGGATATTCATGTACCAACCCATTAATATTTTAATTATTATTAAGAGGGGAGTTTCAAATAACATAGAAACACTATGCTTTACTTAAAGTGAAAAAAATTGCTTATATATTAAGTTTTAGGGAAATCAGTATGAATGTTTTATGTAAGTTTCTCTTGAATGTGGATTTCCATTATATGAATGATGCCAACATTATTGTGGTTTTACTTTTTGTTTCCTCTACAGTGTGACAAACGGGATCCAAATGGGATTCGAGTGGCTCCAGTTCCTCTCTACAATTCTTTCCATGATGTTTATAAATTTATCAATCTGTTCATTTCTGCACTTGACTCTGCAGAAACAAAAACAGCCGAGTTTTCCATAGCAACTTAAGCAAATAATATGGAAAGCCTGTGGTTATTTTATTACTATTATTCAAGTTTTAATTATTTCAAAACTGATTACACATAACTGGCAATGAATTGTATACTTTATAGAAAAACAAGACAATTTTTTAAGGGCCTGTGGCCTTGAGATATCTGCATGGCTGTCCAATTTCTTGGTGTTTGGTGGATCAAAGTCTTTACTGGTGCAAGTATTATGTACACAGTCTTGATTAGCTGTCATATTTCATTGTCAATGAAATGTGTTTTGTTGGTTTAATTTATAATTTGACTGACAACTTCACAATGTACGTGGAAATTTTTGTGTCAATTTTAGAAATATTACTTTAATTTTAATTTACCAAAGAGTTTCTTATAGGCACTGTAGTTGAACAGTCTGATATATGTATGCTTTTTACAATGTTCCATCTAACTCCAATGTGAGGAACAGAAAATGCATTTTCTAGGGCAGTGGCTTTCAAATATTTTGGTCACAATCCACACTAAGGAATACATTTAATATCAGAGTTTAATTTGTGTACAAGCCTTATTTCATTGATTCTAATACACAATTTTTTTAATCGTATGTTAACATCTGGTAAAGAAGAAATGTCTTTCAGTTTTCATTCCACAGCTTCTTACAATTGCCATTGGCCATTCTTTCATGTTATCATCCCTGACATTACCATGATTTTCATAGTGAGTAGATATCATCCTAGATCTGGTTTTAAAAATGGTATATATAGCAACAACAAAAGTTGCATAAATTATTTGCTTGTGCTTTCATATTTATTATTTTATCTCATTACAACTAATGGTGGTTGAAGCTCATTAAATTGATTTCTTTACTCACTCTAGGGTCCTAATCCATTTTTCAAGGATGTCCCCTTATTTAATGTTATCATAATCTCTTGGTTTTGTTTAATGGGAATTTCTCCTGATAAAAGACTTCAGATGCTACTATGTTTCTAAAATAATGAAATAAATCACTCTAAGATACTTGTGATTGAGGATTAAGGTTAGGAAATAAGTGCTTCATCACTCAACCTCTATCCCAAATCTATGGACCTTTGTTAATCACTATGAAAATACAACAATTACATTCAGCCCTGTAAGATTCCCCTAGTTCTCAGCTGTTGATGCCATAACCACTATTCATGAATTGGCAAAATACTCTACATTTGTATACATAAGCAGGAAGATAGAGTGACTATGACGGTATTAGTTTAGCCAACCACTTTGAGTGGTAGAGTTAAATAAAAAGTTGCAGAGCTCTGACACCAACACCAGCAACTACTGATATTTATTGAGTACTTCCCATGTACCATGTATTGTGCTATTCTATTTACATGTTATCTCACTTAATTGAGTGGTTGCATAATTGCTTTAGAAAACTTTACCACCTCCACTTCTGGCAAAACTCATCTTTCATAGATGGAAAAATTCTCAAAACCTTAAAATCTGACCATACATGACTTCATCTAGAAGAAACTGTTTTTGAACATCACAGTGGTAAACAAAAAAGACAAAATTTCAGCTCTCAGGGAACAGGTAGTTTAGTGGGGAAACAGATAGTAAACCTATAAACATCCAAGTAAATATATAATTACAAACTGTAAGTTCTTCTATTAAAGATAAACGGTGATACTATGAGAGAAAAATCTTAAAGGTATTAACTAGATAGTTGAGTAAGGAAAGGTATATGAAGGTGCCTATCAGTTAAAGTTCTAAAATATTTGATGTTAATCACATTAAAATTACATCAAATTATGTAAATAAACCATTCAAAGCATCATCAGCACTCTGTCCTCATCACCCAGGTGAAGAAAGAGCATTAAAAACTCGCTTTCTCACAGACTCTGGGAGGGCTCATGCCAAGGAGTACTTGCCAGAACTTCTGCTGCCAGTGTCCTTGTCCCACCGTGAGCCACAGCCACCCCCCGCCTCTACAGGAGACCCTCCAACACTAGCAGATTCACAGAAAGGTAGACAGGATGAAAAGGCAGAGGGCTATGTACCAGATGAAGGAACAAGATAAAACGCCAGAAAAACAACTAAATGAAGTGGAGATAGGCAACCTTCCAGAAAAAGAATTCAGAATAAGGATAGTGAAGATGACCCAGGACCTCAGAAAAAGAATAGAGGCAATCGAGAAAATGCAAGAAATGTTTAACAAAGACCTAGAAGAATTAAAGAACAAACAAACAGAGATGAACAATACAATAACTGAAATGAAAACTACACTAGAAGGAATCAATAGCAGAATAACTGAGGCAGAAGAACGGATAAGTGACCTTGAAGACAGAATGGTGGAATTCACTGCTGCGGAACACAATAAAGAAAAAAGGATGAAAAGAAATGAAGACAGCCTAAGAGACATCTGGGACAACATTAAATGCAACAACATTCACATCATAGGGGTCCCAGAAGAAGAGAGAGAGAAAGGACCTGAGAAAATATTTGAAGAGATTATAGTCAAAAACTTCCCTAACATGGGAAAGGAAATAGCCACACAAGTCCAGGAAGGGCAGAGTCCCATACAGGATAAATCCAAAGAGAAACACGCCGAGACACATAGTAAATCAAACTGGCAAAAATTAAAGACAAAGAAAAATTATTGAAAGCAGCAAGGGAAAAATGACAAATAACATACAAGGGAACTCCGATAAGGTTAACAGCTGATTTCTCAGCAGAAACTCTACAAGCCAGAAGAGAGAGGCATGATATACTGAGAGTGATGAAAGGGAAGAACCTACAACCAAGATTACTCTACCCAGAAAGGATCTCATTCAGAATCAATGGAGAAATCAAAACCTTTACAGACAAGCAAAAGCTAAGAGAATTCAGCACCACCAAACCAGCTCTACAACAAACGCTAAAGGAACTTCTCTAAGTGGGAAACACAAGAGAAGAAAAGGACCTACAAAAACAAACCCAAAACAATTAAGAAAATGGTAATAGGAACATACTTATCGATAATCACCTTAAATGTGAATGGATTAAATGCTCCTACTAAATAACACAGGCTCCTTGAATGGATACGAAAAAAAGACACATATATATGCTGTCTACAAGAGACCCACTTCAGACCTAGGGACACATACACACTGAAAGTGAGGGGATGGAAAAAGATATTCCATGCAAATGGAAATCAAAAGAAAGCTGGAGTAGCAATACTCATATCAGATAAAATCGATTTTAAAATAAAGAATGTTACAAGAGACAAGGACGGACACTACATAATGATCAAGGGATCAATCCAAGGAGAAGATATAACAATTATAAATATATATGCACCCAACATAGGAGCACCTCAATACGTAAGGCAACTGTTAACAGCTATAAAAGAGGAAATCAACAGTAACACAATAATAGTGGGGGACTTTAACACCTCACTTACACCAATGGACAGATCATCCAGACAGAAAATTAATAAGGAAACACAAGCTTTAAATGACACAATAGACCCGTTAGATTTAATTGATATTTATAGGACATTCCATCCAAAAACAGCAGATTACACTTTCTTCTCAAGTGCACATGGAACATTCTCCAGGATAGATCACATCTTGGGTCACAAACCAAGCCACAGTAAATTTAAGAAAATTGAAATCATATCAAGCATCTTTTCTGACCACAACACTGTGAGATTAGAAATGAATTACAGGGAAAAAAAACATATCAAACACATGGAGGTTAAATAACACGTTACTAAATAACCAAGAGATCACTGAAGAAATCAAAGAGGAAATCAAAAAATACCTAGAGACAAATGACAATGAAAACACGATGATCCAAAACCTATGGGATGTAGCAAAGGCAGTTCTAAGAGGGAAGTTTATAGCTATATAAGCCTACCTCAAGAAACAACTCAAACAATCTAAGCTTACACCTAACAGAACTAGAGAAAGAAGAACAAACAAAACCCAAAGTTAGCAGAAGGAAAGAAATCATAAAAATCAGAGCAGAAATAAATGAAATAGAAACAAACAAAACAATAGCAAAGATCAATAAAACTAAAAGCTGGTTCTTTGAGAAGATAAACAAAATTGGTAAACCATTAGCCAGATTCATCAAGAAAAAGAAGGAGAGGACTCAAGTCAGTAAAATTAGAAATGAAAAAGGAGAAGTTACAACAGACACCGCAGAAATACAAAGCATTCTAAGAGACTACTACAAGCAACTCTATGCCAATAAAATGGACAACCTGAAAGAAATGGACAAATTCTTAGAAAGGTATAACCTTCCAAGACTGAACCAGGAAGAAACAGAAAATATGAACAGACCAATCACAAGTAATGAAATTGAAACTGTGATTAAAAATCTTCCAACAAATAAAAGTCCAGGACCAGATGGCTTCACAGGTGAATTCTATCAAACATTTAGAGAAAAGCTAACACCCATCCTTCTCAAACTCTTCCAGAACATTTCAGAGGAAGGAACACTCCCAAACTCATTCTATGAGGCCACCATCACCATGCTAACAAAACCAGACAAAGATACTACAAAGAAAGAAAATTACAGACCAATATCACTAATGAATATAGATGCAAAAATCCTCAACAAAATACTAGCAAACAGAATCCAACAACATATTAAAAGGACCATACACCATGATCAAGTGGGATTTATCCCAGGGATGCAAGGATTCTTCAATATACGTAAATCAGTCAATGTGATAAACCATATTAACAAATTGAAGAATAAAAACCATATGATCATCTCAATAGATGCAGAAAAAGCTTTTGACAAAATTCAACACCCATTTATGATAAAAATTCTCCAGAAAGGGGGCATAGAGGGAAACTACCTCAACATAATAAAGGCCATATATGACACACCCACAGCAAACATCATTCTCAATGGTGAAAAACTGAAAGCATTTCCTCTAAGATCAGGAACAAGACAAGGATGTCCACACTCACCACTGTTATTCAACATAGTTTTGGAAATCCTAGCCATGGCAATCAGAGAAGAAAAAGAAATAAAAGGAATACAAATTGGAAAAAAAGAAGTAAAACTGTCACTGTTTGCAGATGACATGATATTATATAGAGAGAATCCTAAAGGTGCCACCAGAAAATTACTAGAGTTAATTAATGAATTTGGTAAAGTTGCAGGATACAAAATTAATGCACAGAAATCTCTTGCATTCCTACACACTAATGATGAAATATCTGAAAGAGAAATAAAGGAAACACTCCCATTTACCATTGTAACAAAAAGAATCAAAAACCTAGGAATAAATCTACCTAGGGAGACAAAAGACCTGTATGCAGAAAACTATAAGACACTGATGAAAGAAAATAAAGATGAAACCAACAGATGGAGAGATATACCATGTTCTTGGATTGGAAGAATCAATACTGTGAAAATGACTATACTACCCAAAGCAATCTACAGATTCAATGCAATCCCTATCAAATTATAAATGGCATTTTTTATGGAACTAGAAAAAAATATCTTAAAATTTGTATGGAGACCCAAAAGACCCTGAATAGCCAAAGCAGTCTTGAGGGAAGAAAACGGAGTGGGAGGAATCAGACTCCCTGACTGCAGACTATACTACAAAGCTACAGTAATCAAGACAATATGGTACTGGCACAAAAACAGAAACATAGAGCAATGGAACAAGATAGAAAGCCCCAAGGTAAAACCACACACCTATGGTTAACTAATCTATGACAAAGGAGGCAAGGATATACAATGGAGAAAAGACAGTCTCTTCAATAAGTGGTGCTGGGAAAACTGGACAGCTACATGTAAAAGAATGAAATTAGAACACTCTCTAACACCATACAGAAAATAAACTCAAAATGGATTAGAGACCTAAATATAAGATCAGACACTATAAAACTCTTAGAGGAAAACATAGGAAAAACACTTTGACATAAATCACAGCAAGATTATTTTTGATCCACCTCCTAGAGTAATGGAAATAAAAACAAAAAAATGGGACCTAATAAACTTAAAACCTTTTGCACAGAAAAGGAAACCATAAAAAAGACCAAAAGACAACCCTCAGAATGGGAGAAAATATTTGCAAACGAATCAACAGACAAAGGATTCATCTCCAAAATTTATAAACAGCTCATGCAACTCAATATTAAAAAGACAAACAACC
The DNA here is from genome assembly GCF_003676395.1 of Aethalodelphis obliquidens. NCBI lineage: Eukaryota > Metazoa > Chordata > Mammalia > Artiodactyla > Delphinidae > Aethalodelphis > Aethalodelphis obliquidens. Next base: position 86,488,279 of record NW_020837946.1, on the reverse strand, counting down.
CAGTTCAAAAATGGCCAGAAGACCTAAATAGACATTTCTCCAAAGAAGACATACAGATGGCCAAGAAGCACATGAAAAGCTGCTCAACATCACTAATTATTAGAGAAATGCAAATCAAAACTACAATGAGGTATCACCTCACACCAGTTAGAATGGCATCATCAGAATATCTGCAAACAACAAATGCTGTAGAGGGTGTGGAGAAAAGGGAGCCCTCTTGCACTGGTGGTGGGAATGTAAATTGATACAGCCACTATGGAGAACAGTGTGGAGGTTCCTTAATAAACTAAAAATGGAATTACTATATGATCCAGCAATCCCACTACTGGGCATACACCCAGAGAAAACCATAATTCAAAAAGACACATGTACCCCAATTTTCATTGCAGCACTATTTACAATAGCCAGGTAATGGAAACAACCTAAATGCCCATCGCCAGATGAATGGATACAGAAGATGTGGTACATATATACAATGGACTATTACTCAGCCATAAAAAGGAACGAAATTGGGTCATTTGCAGAGATGTGGATGGATCTAGAGACTGTCATACAGAATGAAGCAAGTCAGAAAGAGAAAAACAGATATCGTATATTAACGCATATATGTGGAACCTAGAAAAATGGTACAGATGAACCAGTTTGCAGGGCAGAAATTGAGACACAGATGTAGAGAAGAAACATATGGACACCAAGGGGGGAAGCGGCAGGGGGGTGGTGGTGGTGGTGTGATGAATTGGGCGATTGGGATTGACATGTATACACTTATGTGTATAAAATTGATGACTAATAAGGACCTGCTGTATAAAAAAATAAGTAAAATAAAAATTAAAAAAAAAAAAGAAGCTTGCTTTCTCCTACTTGCACCCCCTCCTCCCCCAAACCCAGAGATAATCATCGAACTAAATTTTGTGTTAATCATTCTCTTACTTTCTTTAAAATTTTATAACTATGCATGTACCCATAAAAATATATTAGCTAAATTTGCCTGTGTGTGAACTTTATATAAATGTAATCATACTGTATATATTCTTCTACTTCTTTTGCTCAGCATCCTGCTTTTTGAGATTCATTCATGTGTTACACATAGCTTTCCATTCACTTTCATTGATGCTCAGTATTCTATTGTATAATTAGAATTATAATTCATTCTACTACTGATGAAGATGTGAGTTGTTCCAAATATTTGTAATATTGCAACAATGCTGCTATTAACATTCTTAGTGCACACGTTCAAAAGTTTGTCCAGGACCTATAACTGTGGAAGTGCTTGGTCATAGGCCACACACATGGTCGACTTCACTATGTACTGTCAAACTTTTCTAAAGTGGTTGTACCAGTTTCCACGCCAAACCAGTAGGACATGAGGGTTCCCTTGCTCCTTATCCTTGCCAGTAGTATACATATAAAAATAGACAAGGTGGGGCTTCCCTGGTGGCGCAGTGGTTGAGAGTCCGCCTGCCGATGCAGGGGACACGGGTTCGTGCCCCGGTCCGGGAGTATCCCACATGCCACGGAGAGGCTGGGCCCGTGAGCCATGGCCGCTGAGCCTGCGCGTCTGGAGCCTGTGCTCCGCAACGGGAGAGGCCACAGCAGTGAGAGGGCCCGCGTACCACAAAAAAAAAAAAAATAGCCAAGGTGATTATTAAAATAACAGAGAATAAATGTTTAACTTCCACACAAGAAGAAAGGGAAAAAAGAATGAAGACACACAACACACACACACACACACACACACACACACACACACACAAACATATCAGTTTACGCTTCGGACACCATCCTTAATTTGTGGATTAAGCCAAAACTAGATTTTTACTTGATCAGCCTCTTTTCCTTTATATCCTCTCCTTCACAGGCTTTTTGTATAATTCCTTCAGTAAAACATATTTATCCAAATTCCTGTCTCAAGTTCCTAGGGAACCAAATCTAAGACACCATTTCCTTACTAGTCTTAATAATCATAAGTATTTTATATTCTATATCTAATATATAATGAATTTACAGTTCTGTTGCTTTTCACATATAATGCTAGTTTCCTTGTATATATTGTAATTCTTAACTTTAAAGTGCTCGTTCTTTGAGAACTGGGTTAAAGTGTGTTATTTGAAAGGTATTCACATTTGCTTCTGCCAGTTGCCGAGGATCACTTCTGAGTTGTTTTCAGGTTTTTCAAATCACATGAACAGCATGTAACTAGATATATTAATCCATGTGAGGACCAATTAATAGTTACAAATCTTCACAAGTTATTAATTTTTCTTGCTGATCCTTTATATAGCCTTTGGTTGTCAACATTATGCCAGGCTCTCCTATCAGCTTACTTACCTTGGCCAATCCTAGGCTTGTCTCATGTCCTATTTAGTTATCAACACTGAAGCTCAGTGACTCTGGGATTCAGCAGAAACTCTGAGGATGAAAGCCATGCCTTGATCCTAAGCTTACTTTGATCTTTTCTTACTTCCCAGTTTCCTGCTTTTATTTCATTTTGGGGTTCTGAGAATTTCTCACTTCTGTGCCATCTCATTTTAAAAGGCTTTTTTGTTGTCGTTTTTCTTTCTTTTTTTTTTCTTTCTGGTATCTAATCCCCTACAACATGCTAAACTGTCAAGAAATGGATTATGACTGAAAACAAAACAAAACAAACTATATATATATATATATACTTCCTGTTTTCTTAAGTAGAATGTGTGAAAAATGAATTGCACTTTCTCAATAACTCATGCACATCTATATAAATATCAATTCTTTTATAGCGATGCCCTTGGGTGCTATTGTAATACATAGGTCTGTTTGTGTAACATGAAATTATTATACAAAGCTTACTGGAGAAAAAGCTGGATGTGCAGTCAATAACTTATTTTCAAATTAAAGAAATAAACTTTTTCTACAGCTATTTTCTGCGCAATGACTTTCTACTTATTCTTGAGTTCAAAACTATACGGGTTTACATTCAAATTTTTTTATGTCTTTGTTTCACAAATTGAAGTTGCTAGAACATTGTTTTTTAAGTAAATGGATTTTGGCATAATCTTAAGAAAGAAACTTGCAAACACCCTGAAAGCACACCATAAAGCACAACATGGTAATCACTGGATTAGGGCACCCTATTACTGAGATGATGGATTTGATGCTTGTGTGGGCCATTAGCATCTGCACTATGTGTTTGAGAAAGGTACAGGATATGTACCCAGCCCTCTAGTAGTAGTATTTTTAATCTCGGCAAGATGTACTCTCAAAGAACAAAATGATAAAGAGGATCATGATAATGGATTTAAACATTTCTGATGTGGTTTTGGCTTATTGCAATTATTCTTTTTATTAATGATCTAGTGTTCCGATTTTTGACTCTTTAAAGTGGCTCCTGAGTCCTTTTGACATTACCTCAGCTATTTTTTGATAGCTTTATTGCCTTTGGTCTAACAAGATGTAGGCTTACTTTGTATATTTCCTACCTCAAACTTGATATCACTCATTTCTTTAAGAATATTCAATTTCTTTTGGAGAAAAGTGGCATTTAGAAACCATAATCTTAACAGTACAAGTGCTCATTATAATTAGGTTGATCATTATATCCATGATTTTTAGTAAAAGCATTAGGAAATATATATTTTTATGAGAAATTATATCTTTATTTCATATTCATTCAATTTAATTTAGGATAACAGAGTTTTTATTTAACTTAATCTATTTTATATCTCTTGTGCTGAAAATCTTTGTTCTAATAATATTATCATGTATAATATACACTATCATATATATGCATATATATTATATATATAGTTTTAGAATTAGTAATACTAAAGCTATCATAAACAATATGATGAAAACAGTTTAAGATCTTTTGGAAACTTCTTTTTGTCCTTAGAATACATCTGACTAGGAATAGTAAGTCAGATTACTGTGTTTTAAAGGCACTTGTAATAACTCTTCTCTGTATGGTTCCATCACCAATTGTATACATATTTAGGTTCAGTACTTTAGAATTATCTTTTCAATCTTTATAAACTTCATTTTAAATATAAAATTTATTTCAGAATTGTGTCATATAATTGGACAATTTCAACTTCAAATCTGCAAGCCAGGTATACTCAGAAAACTCTAGATTCTGTCCCTATTCCCTTCACCCTATTTCCTCCCAGTATTTATACATTTTTTTTTCATGCTTTGGTTTATCCTTTCTTTTACTTTACATATAGATATAAATATAGGTAAATATATATATAAATATATATCTCCTTCCTTATATAATATATAATAAATATAGTAGCATGTTACAAATGCTTCCACTTTGGAAAAGCATTCCTTTATAGAAAATTATAGTTAATACTTAAGGAATAATAGAATTAGAAAATAATTCATTTTCAATTCTTATTAGAATAATTGGTTCAGGCAAAGATCAAACATTATAGGAAAAGTTGATGAGAAAGTACATAGTGGGGGCATTGGATTGTTACTACCTAAACTCACTGATCATCACTAATACCAGTAAAAATGGAGCAACCTGTAACTATGTGCCTGTGATGCAGGCTATTTACTAAGGATATAATAAACCTGAATCCAATAAAACTTTAGGGCTATTTTCCAGTTTATAACAACATGAAGAATGGAGGAACAAGCTAAATGATCCCACAGACCCCACAGAGAAGCAAATATGGGCCATTCTACATGGCAACTGGCTGGGTTTCTTCAACAAGTCAATAGCATGAATAAGATAGGGAAGAGGTGAGGGAGAAGGAACTATTCTGGATTATGAGACTGAAGAGACGGCAAGCAAATGCAATGTGTAGACTTAGTTTGGATCTTGATTCAAAGACCAACTATAAAAATATATTGCTGAGAGAACTGAGGACATCTGAATGAGAAAAGAATTTTTATTCAATTTGTTAGCTGTGATAGCTACTGTGGATGTAAGAAGATGTTAGTATATCTAGGTATATATACCAAGTACATAGGAATAAAATGACGAAGTCTGGAATTTGCTTTAAAATTCCTTTGTTCCCTCCCTCTCCCCCCCAAAAAAAATAGAAAGAGTTTCTTATTGTATCATGTATATAATATTTCCCACCACATATTCTTATGATGGAAACAATTCCTTCTGCCTCCACGTGTCAAAGAGTTGTTTCCATAATTTCCTTATGATGGATTTTGAAAGGAACAATATATCACACACTTATTTGCATATTTGTCTTTTCTTCCTACTTTAATATCCTCAATCAAATGAGAATAGTGTTTTAAAGCATGACTTCCCATGAAAAACAAAGAAACTAACTAACATTGGATTCCTGGGCCTCGGTTGCAATTTCAATCACATATACTCATAATATTATTTTAGGTGAAAAGAACTGCATTTGGGTGCCAATATTTACTAAACAGAGGTCTTAATTTACTCTTTCCCAGTATGTGGGAGCTTCATTTCATGCAGCTCTCCTTGCACTCTATTGTGCTAAAACAGCAAGCTTGTCAAGAATGGAGACATTGCAATGATATATGCAGAGTCTATGGGAGACATTTTCTCTATGGGTTAAAGTAAGTAGTTGGATCAAAGTCAGGACGTAGATGCTACAGCTGGTCTGGGAAAAAACGGCAATTAAGAGGAAAAAAAAGAACAGAAAGAGAGAATCACAGACAGTCTTTTTTTAGGTGGCAACAACAGAACCAGACTGTTTGAAACTGGTAACTGACTCCAAATGTCACATTTTTCACTGAATTCTAAGTAATATTGCTATTTCATAACTGTTATTTGGTTGTATTGATGGCCATATTAACTTACTTTGTAACAAACTTGTTACATATATTTTTACATACTATATTTGTTATCTTTCTCTTTCTTATGTATCTTTCTCTCAACAATACTTAGGAGGATTGAAGAAAAGCATATTAAAGCTTACAGAACACTTCCTTTGAATGACTTTCAATCCAGCCAGACCTGGTACGTTTATTGTGATCAACTCATGCACTTCTGTGCAGTTCAATATCCAGTACCTGTGTGATTACCTATCCATCAGAAAATTTCATCTTCCTTAAATATTTCAATGTGTATTTGTGTCAGAAACATAAGAATAAAATAAGACTAAAAGAAAACTAAATGTTTTAAATTAATTTCTCTGGGAAAGTTGACAATCATTTTAGGGGAGCAAATTTACTGTATAGTAATCTATACTTCCAGGTAATATTAGTCATCTATCTCACAAAAAATGATAGTAAATGAATAAATGTGGCATAAACATAGAAATACCCCTAAAATGACAAGAGTCAAGAGTGCATGGAAGATGTCAATACACTTTCAAAACTGGAAAGTAAACCGACTTAGCAGGACAAAGAAAACTGAAATGTAACTGCCAACATGAGAGGGGAAGCTATCAAAGAGTATTAATCTAATTCAGGTCAAAGCCATTGAAATGTTTAGGAATTGGAGGTACCTGTTATTTCTGAAGATCAGGATACACAGTGGGATGGGAAATAAATGGTTGAAAGTCTATATAATTCGCAGCTGGACCACAGATTCTTTCCTCAGCCTAGGCAACTGGAATGTTACACCTTCCCCACAACCACAAAGACAAGAGTTCACTTTCTAGAAAGGATGAACTTGTGTAGTTCTAGACGTGGGGCCATGAGGACAGCTGAGGAGATGGATGAGCCATTTGACTAAATGACGAATGATTTAGCAAAATTTTGCATTTTAAGTGGTGAAAGCCCTTACTCCTTTCCCCTACTTGTCTCCCAAGAAATTATGCATGTGCCTAGGGCCATGTCCACCTCCCCTCCAGCCCACCCCAGGAATATGATTATAGAGTTCTCTCTGGGAAAACTGTCTAGTTCAATTGATACGAACTACAAATCTTTACATGGGTCTCACTGTGTATAGTGCCACCCACCAATCAAAAAGTTCCACCCCTGCACAAAATACTCACACTTGATTTTTACAGTTCCAAGTTTAAAATGAATAGACATGGAGTATCACCATACGTTGAACAATAACATTTAAAGTGCAGGATATAATCCAAAAGAACAAACAGGAAATAAGTAATACAATGAAAAAGGAAGAAAAAGAGGAGAAAAAGGAAAAAAAAAGCTACAGCTAAAAATCTTCCAAGAGAAAAGAAAAATCTTGGAACAAGAATACTATACAATTAAACAGGGTTCAGAGAACAAGAAAAAGTTCTTGAAAATGAAAACAAATATGATATCAGAAATAATTCAAAGGAAAATTTGGAATATAAAATTGAAGAACTGTCTCAAAAGGAGAACAAATAGATTAGATAATTAGAAGGTTAATTCTAGAGGTCAACACCCATCTAACAGTGGCTGCAAAATAAAAGAGCAGAGAAAATATTGGGTGGGCCAAAAAGTTCGTTTGGGTTTTTCCATGTTACATTTTGGCCAACCCAATAGAAAAATTATCAAAAAAGAAAACTCCTCCCAAGAACTTTTCCCAAAACAAAGATGTGCTTTCAGAAGAAAGAGGTTTAGTAAGTACTAAACATGATCAACTTGTTTTGTTTTTTAAAATATAAATCACATTATGGGAAAAAATGTAAGACACTGGGGATATAAAGAAGATTCTAAAAACTTTTATAGAAATAATTGTTACATTAAAATCAGCAACTATAATGATGCAGAAATTCTTACTACAAAATCTGAAAGACAGAGAACAATGGAGGATACTTTTGTTATTCAGATGGGAAATTATCTCCATTTAAGACTTTGACTGCAAGTCAAACTATCAATTAAATGTGAAGATAAAGATGTTTTCAGGTGAGCAAGGTTTTAGAATGTTTACTTTCCATGTACTACTTCTCAGAAGCTACTGGAAAAGACTGAGGCAATAGGATTCCCAAAGAGGGCATGAAGAGAGGTCTCATGCCGACAGCCCTAGAGCAGAACCACTCCAGACTGGAATAAATCCTCAGAGGGCTGCAGGAGGTGGATATTTACTTCCTCTCTCTGTCCTTCCACCACACACACAAACTGATGAAATACCTAATGCCTCATATTTTTCATTATTCTGATAAGAGTTTTAAATTCTGTCAGAGCTAATTTGAGAATTCAAATTAGTAAACAGACAACAATACTGAGCAAATGTAAAAGAAGGCAATTATTAACTCTAAAACATAAGATTGTACAATAAAAGAAACATTATTAGAGTAAAACGTGCGGTGTAGAAGACATACCCTCTATTTCTCAGTTTAATATTACAAAAATGCTATGTTCTCAATATATTTTAACATATGTCCTGATTCTTTCATATGCACACAACACCAGCTGTAAATAATATTTATGTGGTTATAAACATGCAAACAATGACTATTGAGGCAATCTAAATAATAATTTCACTATATGTGGAGGATAGGGGAAGAGAATATGTATTTGTTTGTATGTATGTGTCTGTGGGCCATGGGGGAGAGGGAGATCTATGACAACTAAATCCTCAATTTTCACAGTAGGAAAAAATAATGTTGCGAATTTGAAGATGAAGAAATAGCTATAAATTCATATTATTTAAAAATATGGGGCTAAATATAGATAGAAATAGCTAAAATAGTTGAGAGCTGTCGCCTTTTGGTTAGCAGGAATTAAAGGTAGGTGTTGGGTGGGTCAGAGGACTACTGTTTTGGGCGTAAAAGTTGAACCATGCAGAGAAGTATGCTGTATAAGAGTTACGTTCACAGACTCTGAAACCAAGATACAGGGCTCAAATACTGGGTCTACCACCTACTAGTTATATGATCTGTGACATAGATGCTCAGTGCCTCCATTTCCCTTTTGTAAAATTAAATAATAATGGCGTTACCTCACAGGGTTGTCTTACAGATTAAGTAGTTTAATAAACAAAATCATTTAAATAGTATGTGGCACACATTACTAGTGCTGGCAGTTCTAGGTAACTGTTAAGTATTTACATGAGTTACTTTGGTTAAAAAAAAAATTAAAAAGAAAACACAACACATTGTGCAATACATAGAAATTAGTCAAGAAATAAGAATCATTATATTTAAAAACTAAAAATTGATGAATTGCCATCAATGGAATAAAGCTATCTTAAACTACTAAAGTATGTTTCTTACTGTTTACTATCTAAACAAGAGCATTTCATTAATTATGCTTCGTATGAAAGATTAATTTGTGTCTATTGTAACTATCAGTATATGAACATATTGCATAAGATATGAATTGAAATTGGCTTCTAAAAATCAGAAGCTCATTCACTGAAAGAAATGAAGACAGTAAAATTGATAATAACATTCATTGGACTTCCCTGGTGATGCAGTGGTTAAGAATCTGCCTGCCAATGCAGGGGACATGGGTTTGATCCCTGGTCAGGGAAGATCCCACATGTCACGGAGCAACTAAGCCCCCAAGCCGCAACTACTGAGCCCACACACCACAACTACTGAGCCCATGTGCCGCAACTACTGAAGCCTGTGCACCTAGAGCCTGTGCTCTTCAACAAGAGAAGCCCTCACTCCCTGCAACTAGAGAAAGCCCGTGAGTAGCAACGAAGACCCAATGCAGCCAAAAAATAAAATAAAGTAAATAAAATAAAATAAAAACTTGTCAGAAGACTAATTAATACTTATGCGAATATTTCTTCTTTTTGGCTGAACACTGGTCCTATATCTGCTTTGATATTTTCACATAATATCAGGTATGCCCTCTATGCTTCAACTTAATATTCAGAAAATCCTAAATTCTCAATATATCTTAAGATATGTCGCTACTCTTTCATATACACTTAGTGAGTCCAAAATTTCAACAAAACTGATACTGATTTTTCTTTTTCTCCTCAGTAGAGATTAAGGACATATTTTTTTTTTTTCCAAAAACGAACTGTGTTTAAAAAGATGCTATTAAGTGGGGAAACAACAGGTAATGTGTTGAGTGCGGTGGTTTTATTAATTGTAACATATAGTAAACCATGTTTTTGTTTTTATTTATAGTTTCAACATGTGATGTAAATTAGAATACCTCCAGATATTCTTTTGGCAAACACAAAAGCTGTTTATCCCATAGATGATATAGACAATAATGTATGGCTCATAATTTGGAAGAAAGCTGTAACTTAAGAAGTTCCGATGACATTCAAACAGTTTGTGTGTAACTAAACTAAGGCTGTTAGTGAATGGCAGCTTTAAAACATTTTAAACATGTGGACAAAAAATTGAATTTTTATTATTGTAAACGAAAAAGGAAGGTTTCTGGAGAAGCTAGACAACATACTGTAATCCAAGCTTGAGCAAGTTGAGGAGGTATGGTGTCGTATAAATAGAAACCTACTCTTCCCTTTATGTGTTTAACATACATAATCTGAAAAAGAGGAGAGATATGGAATGATAATGTACAATATCATACATCTTAGCACAGGAATAGAAATGTTTTCATTCTGAATATCAGAAACTCAAGGAAGAATCACAGTGACACATATTTATCTCTGCAAATCTAGGTACATCCTGAAAATTTTGAATAATATACATTATATGAAAAAGATTAAATTGAGTGAGTTTGTATATAAGTGTATGTGATGACTGAAAGAGAGAAGTGACTGAAGGACAAAACTTAATCCAGTCATTGCTATCAAACATATGACAACATTTAATGACATTTCTACTAAGGCAAGTTTGAGTACAGGAAAACTGTATGATAAAAAAAATCTTTATAGCCTTCTGTTCATTCAACTCATAGTGTATTTAGTTAGTTATAGCTTAGGGAATACTTTAAAATCATATTCATAGTTTTATTACATAGAGAAAATGAAGAAAGAGAAGAATAATATAGGAAAAAAGAAAGGAAGTTGGATTAAAAGGACTGAGAAAGTAAACTGCTTCTTTTCTTTTGAAACATTTGTCATAAAGAAAGTTGAATTCATTTTACTTAGAATTTTTAGGAATTTAGTAGAGAACCATTTCTTAATATAGAATCCTGCATACTGTAGGTATTTTTATAATATCCACTATATATTGAATACCTAAGCTGTGTAACTTATGTTAATGCAAAAATATGTACAAAATGGCTAAAATTTAAAAAATAGAGATAATATCAACTTTTGGAGAGGCTGCAGAGAAACTTAATCACCTGTACATTGCTGGTTAAGATGTAAAATGATATATCTACTTCTGCAAAATAGTTTACCAGTTTCTTCTAAAACTGAAAATGTGCTTACAATACAACCCAGGAATGGTACTTCGGGAAATTTATACCAGAGAAATTAAAACCTATGTTACTGCAAAGACATGTACAAAAATATTTATAACAACTTTATTTATAGTAGAGAAAAACTGAAAACAACTCAAATGTCTTTCAATGGATGAATGGTTAAACAAACTGTGGTATATCCATACCTTAGAATACTGCTCTTTTACCTTTCTCTCTTTAGTTAAATTCACTTTCACCAATCAATAGAGACTTTATTTTGCCTGGAAGATTCTCCTTCTAGGCCAAGTTGAGTATCTTCTACAATACAGTCATTCACTTGGGAATGATAACACAGAGCTTAAATACTGAATGAATGAATGAGTGAATCACAGTAGGACAAATGATCAATCTCTGAGATATGGAGACTATCTGAAAAAATGAGAATTCCATTAGTGAAAATAAACTCTTGTCCAACCAATAATTACTTTTGTTTCTTTCTTATTCATTTCGGTTGAGTTCTTAGAAGTTAAAAACTTCCAGTTATTTTAGGTTTACCTATGATAATAGGTTTCATTATTTAGTCTAATAGGTATCTAATGGATATCATGATAAATAATAGTTCAATAAAGGCTAGAGTTAATTGTTCTCTTAACGTATGCCAGATTTTTGTCTTAACACTTTATATTTAATCCCTATCCCAACCCTATGAGATAAATACTATTATTTTGTTCATATTCTAGATAAAGCAGGAAAGGATAAGTATTGTGTCAAGATCAAACAACTAGAAAGTGGTAGAGTTGGGACCCAAATCTGGCAGTCTGTATCTAGGGCTCACGTACTTAACCAACATGCAATATTTCCTCTCTTGAAGTACACTGATAATTTGGTTTATTTTAATTGCTCACAGCTTTCTCACCTTTCGTAACATGCATGGTAAACTCATAAAATACTAACTTTGTAAGCCCATTTCCTTAGATGTACACCAAGATAAAATAACTACTTACTCCATTCACTTCTCAAAAAAATAAACAAGGAAGCATTTTGTAAACTTTGAAGTTCTATCATAAGGCTTTTGTCACAGGCAGTGATATCCACTGGTTTCTTTTCTGTATTAAAGTCATCTTGTCATGTCCCTGCCTTATACCTTTTCAACTGTCATCTTTTTATTTCTTAATGTAGTCCTAATTATATTAAGTTTCCAGACTTCACCTCCCTAAAAAGGTGACAATATGATTTGGACTGATTCACATACTCATCCTTCAGAGGTACAAGCATACCTTGTTAAATTGTGCTTTGCTTTATTGTGCTTTGCAAATATTGCAATTTTTTACAAATTGAAGTTTCGTGGCAACCCTGCATCGAGCAAGTCTATCAATGCCATTTTCCCAACAGTTTTTGCTCACTTTGTGTCTGATTACATGTTGTTAATCCTCACAATCTTTTGGACCTTTTCATTGTTATCATATTTATTATGGTGATCTGTGATCAGTGATCCTCGATGTTACTACTATGATTCACTGAAGGTTCAGATGATGGTTAGCATTTTTTTAGCAATAAAATATTTTAAAATTAAAATATGTACTTTTTTAAAGACATAATGCTATTGCACACTGAATAGGCTACACTATAGTGTAAACATAACTTTTATATGCACTGGGAAACCAAAAAATTCATGTGACTCACTTTATTGCAATATTTACTTTATTGAACTGGTCTGGAACTGAATCCACAATATCTCCAAGGTATGCCTCTGTTAACTGAGCCCTGACTACAGACATTTCCTCATGCTAGGTTCAGAGATTAGAGAAAGGGCAATCATCCCAGCCAAGGGAGCTCAGAGTCTGGGGAGATAGCTACCATAATGTAGACATACTCCAGATAGTAAAGGAGTAGAGTTCTGGTAAGGGTTATAAAGGAAAAGGACAGAGTGTACAATGGAAGACTGACCAAGGGAAAATTTTCCCCTATAGGTTGGTCAGGGAAGGCTTCCATTGAGGAAGTGATTAAAATGAGACCTGGAAGATGAGAAACAGGGAACGCAGAGCGGAGAAAGAGTATTCTAAACAAAGTCCGTGAGGTTAGAAAGGACTTCATGTAGAAACGAGCTTCAGTCTTTTGAGAAACATATTTAATAGGCAAGATTTCCTACTTAAAAGTCCAAAAACTTTTTCTAAGTTTTTAAAGATTTTTTCCAGTTTTCTTATTATATAGTTTGATGAAACAACAATGAAAAAACACATTAATTTGTGAATGTATTTTTAAAAATGAGTTTGAGTGTTCCTGTGGCTAACCCAGTGACTATAAAATAACCTACAGGGCAACATCAATCTGAGGTGAGTAGTAATTATTTTGAAACAAAACATCTATTGGATCTTTGAATGTTCCTTTTATTTAATCAGTTCTCACCCCAAAGGGAGAGAAGTGTTTCTCTATTTTGTCCTACACTGACAATTCAACTACAAGTCATATACCAGGGTCAGCAAACTATGGTCCATGGGCCAAATCCCATCCAACATCTCTTTTTGTTCAGTGTGTGAGCTAAGAATGGTTTTTATATTTCCAAGTGGATAAAAAAATTTTAAAGAATAATATTTCAAAACATATGATAATTACATAAAATTCAAATTTCATTGCCAACTATTTTTTTTGAGTGGGGGAGAACTCAGTCATGCACATTTGTTCATGTATTATCTATGGCTTCTTTTACTCTCTAAGGTCAGAGTTGTGTAGTTGGGACAGAGACCTTATCATCCACAAAACCATTTAGACCATCCTCCACAAATATTTACTCACTGGTCCTTTAAAGAAAAAGTTTACTGACCTCTGCATTAAAACATTAGTTTGTTGAGGTGTTATTGGTAACACATTCATGCCACTAATCGTCAGTTCAGTTGTGTGCCCATGGCTTTATCGTAAGCTTTAAATGTATATGAGCTGCTTTTTCTACCTTTAATTTTCTGAACAATATTTCGTTAACAAACTAGACAATCAAATGATTTTATTTTGAACAACTATATGATTTTTTGTTTAATCTTAATTTTTGGTAGCTTTCTAAATTCTATTTTAGGATATTGAAATTTTTTCTGACATTATAATACATAAAGTTAACATTAGGTGTCAGTATTTTACATATTATTTAGTAAATGTGTGTATATGAAAAAGTATTGGATTATTACAGACAGCATTTTCACTGGAAAACTTCAACTTTGTTATAATGCTTGCTCTATTGTTTTTGGTTTTTTTGGTTTCTGTATTATGGAAATATTCTTTATGATATCTACTAAGAAATCTCTTTAAAATGTGGCCCATCTACACCAGTCCATTTGCCAGCTGAATATAACTGTACCCTCAATTGAAGCCACAAAGAATAGAAGCTCTACCAAATTCTGGACCAAAACATTCATGAGGTGTATTAATTTTAGCCTCTAAATTTTGAGGTGATTTGTTAAACACCAAGAGATAATTAAAACAATTGGGACAATCCTTAATGTTGTAGACAACAGATGTGGTAGAGTGAAAGAGTAAGAATTTAAACATTATTACTCAATCGAGCAAAAAAAATATAACACTCTTAGTCCCCACTCCCAAAAAGTCTATTGCTCGAAAGCCCTATGAAGCAACTGGGAGTAGGTTTGGGAGGGGACTCAAGCCTGCTAATTAAGGGTATTAACTTATTTGATGGCAAAACCTGATCTGGTCCAAACTCATTTGATCAGCATTTACATAAGACTATATATTGCTTTTATTTATTACACTTAGTGTGAATATTCATATATTTGGTTACAGTTATATTAATGCCCTTAAGTGATACTGTCCTAGACCCCACTGGAAGTATTATGTATTATATGATGTATATATTATATTACTTTATAAACTCAGAAAAATTCTAAATTCTAAATCATAAGTGGACCCAAAAGTTTCAAATAAAGTTTTGAGAGCCTGTATTATGTGGCAGTTGAACATGCCATTTTTAGGAGTCATAGTATTGGGTTCAATTTTCAACTCTGTATGCAATCATGGGAAAGTTACTTGGTCTCTCTGCACCTTAATTTCCGTACAATCAAATGCAGATGTGTTCACAAAACATATCTTCAGGAAAGCTTAACCAAATATTATTTATAAAGATAGAAAAACAGAGTCAACTTAAATGAAGAACTATAAGGGACTAATTTAATTAGGCCATCGTTAAAAATTCTGTTTTAGAATTTTTAAATATTTTAAAATGCAGTACATTCAACACTGTAAATAGATATTGAAATAGTGAAAACATTATTGCTATTCCACAAAAGTAAAAACCAGAAATAGATATTAATATGATTAAATCTAAGCCAGAAAGAGCTAAACAGAAGTGCATTTACTGTACCAAGTTTTATGAAAGTGAAGAGGAAGGAGAGTTTTAATCCCACCTAAGGGGAATAAATGAAGACTTCCTCTCTTTTATAGTAGCTTGAAATTCTCCAAAAGTCCCAACGTCATGGATTTTCATTAATGGAAGGAGCAAGTAAGTCAGGGAGGAAACAGTGTCATGTAAGTACAGTGGCGCTGCATATACTAGGGTTCACTTTCAAAAACTCAACTAAATTATGCTCAATCAAAAAAGATTAAACATAAAAAACAGTCTAAATTGTTTGGGTGACTGATACAGCACTACAGAATGAGCTGAGGACGCAGATAGAATGTGACAAGGTTGACAGCAATTCCTCCTCACTTTCTAGATGCCTCTCAGGACATAAGCATGACCTACACCAGATGTGATTCTAGTGTTGAAGACTAGATGAAGTCTATTTTTAATAAATATTTCCAAGTATTTATTTTTCCAAAACATAAGCCATAAACTTTATCTAGAAATCAACCAAAGCATCTCATTTTCCAATAATGGAGGAAAAACTATTCACACTGGACTTACTTAAAGAATATAAGTCTCCAAGATGTTGCCTTCTTTGAAGATCTGCAGTTTGCTTAGGGGTCACTTACATCCATCCTACATACCCACATCTTACAGATGTAGAAACTCAGGACCAGCACAGTCAAGCACTAGAACCCTGAAGTTTTCACTCTATGCATGTTACTTTTTCCTCCTTTTTCTATACTATTTCTGTGAGGATTCCACAATTCTCAGTTGCTACACAACCCTCTCCATGGGGATAACAAATGGGGCTTGCTGATGATTCTGTTTGCTGCTTAAGTGTCCCCATAAACCAGCTTCTCTACTGTTGGAAAACAGAATAGCACCTCAGAGGATTCTCTAGCTTCAGTTACTACACACATTTCAAATATGGGAGATTCAGCATGGACAGCAAGATCTATCCATTGATTTGTAGGCAGTGCACGGGCAACCCTTTCCATACATGAACCTCCATCTCAGCCAGGAAGGGGTGTATCACCAGCAGGAGTCCTTGTTTTTTCTCTCCCATACCTGTTTCCACTGCTCTCACACTAACTTGGAGGAGAAGTAAACAATAATTCTAACATTTTGCCATTGAAAATACTAGATACTAACTTAGTCCCACCTCCTGAAACCTATGGAGAAGGGGAGACATTCTCTGAGTACCAGTACCCCCTTGTACCTTAGTTCTCCAGGTCAAAACCCCTCAACCCTTAGGAAAACACTGGGCAGTTTTTTCTTGTAGCCCACCAAGTTTTGAATGAATGTAAAGAGAGGAAGTTAGGGGAAACAGAGTAATCACACTCTACCCACCAACTTTCATCTAATCTATAATAAATTATTAATCTAATTAATATTAGATGTTCAAAAAACAATGCCTTCTCCCATAACCATGACCTGACATTCTCACAGGAGTAACTTGTCCAATTTATCCCAAATAGTACTTCCTTCTCAATAGATACATACTTTCTAGGTTTCATAATTAACAAAACTAAAAGTAACTTTTAAAAAGGGTCATCTGTATGGTAATAAGAAAGTGGCCCAGTTTCATTCTTTCAAATGTGGCTGTCCAATTTTCCCAATACCGTTTATTGAAGAGACTCTTTTTCCGTTGTATATCCTTGGCTCCTTTGTTGTAAATTAATTGATACATATGCATGGGTTTATGTCTGGGATCTCTATTCTGATCCACTAATTGATGTGTCTGTTTTTATGCCAATACCATTCTGATTACCATAGCTTTGTAATATAGTTTAAAATCAGGGAGCATGATGCTCACAGCTTTGTTCTTCTTTCTCAAGATTACTTTAGTTATCTGAGATCTTTTGTGGTTCCATACAAATTTTAGGATTGTTTGTTCTATTTCTGTGAAAAATGCCATTGTAATTTTGATAGGGATTACATTGACTCCATATATTGCTTTGAGTAGTATGGACATTTGAACAACATTAGTTCTTCCAAATATGAGCACAAAATATCTTTCCATTTACTTGTGTCTTCTTCAATTTCTTTCATATATTTCTTTCTTAAATTTATTATATTTTGTAGTTTTCAATATACAGGTCTTCCACATCCTTGGCTAAATTATTCCTAGGTATTTTATTCGTTTTGATGCAATTGCAAATGGGATTTTTTTTAAGCTTCTCTTTCTGACAGTTCATTATTAGTGTATAGAAAAGCAACAGATTTTTGTGTATTAATTTTGCATCCTGTACAGTCCCTTTGTCATGTAAGGCACCGTATGTATAGTTCATGGGGATTAGGGCATGATCTTTAAGGGTTATTATATTGCTCACCACCATTGGTTTCTGAGCATTTCTCTTTCTCTCCTACTTTGGCTTTGCTCCTATGTAGAATCCCTGAAGCCTTTTTACCCTAAAATGCTTTGCCTCCATCTTCTACAACCTTTCAGTAACCAAAGGCAGATATTTCCTTGGATGGTAGGCTTCTAGAGCATTCCTCTATGTTCTCTTTGAAGTTATTAGTTGCAGGAAGCAAACTCAGATGGAGATTTATGTGCAGGAGTTTTACTGGAAATGCTCTTGGGATGAACATGTGTATGTGGGGATGGGCTTGGGGGACAGCGAAGGAAGCAGGACTGTGCTGATGGGAGAAAATAAACTTTTACAGTTACAACAAAGTTCTCAACCAATCCCACAGGGAGTCTGGACCAAGATGACCCTTGAGAATTGCCCTCCAATTGAGGTCCCTTGTATGGGGCTCCAACATCATTGTCATAGATGCAAGAAACTAGGGCATGGAGAAGTGAAGGAGGGGCAGGCATGACCTCAGGCTAGGCACAGAAATTCACCGAGAGGTCTGTCCCCAACAATCCCAGTAATAATTGTTTTGAGGAATGAGTGTTTTGCAGCTAAAGAGTAAGAAATCAGCCTTGAAGTAGGAGAACAAAGATGACACTTGGGTCAGGAAAATAAGATCAAAGATTTGGGATCAAATGGAGGTGGGATAGTCTAGTATTTCCTATACCAATCACTTCTACTTCTTGTAGCTTGTATGCACAGGTGTATGGGAGGTGTGGGGCTCAGCTATCAGGAAAAGAAAAGGGGTAATTATCTCATTCCTGCCACCTGCCACATTGATCCCCACTCTCCCTGAATGGTTCCTGATCTTTTATCTTTAAACTAATAAGCCTGGGTACATGTTTATATATGTGTATTTTATGATAAGCCATCAAAACTTCACATTTAATGTAGAAATGTTATCAAATATAAATGAACCTTTTTTTTTTTTTTTTTTGCGGTACGCGGGCCTGTAACTGTTGTGGCCTCTCCCATTGCGGGGCACAGGCTCCGGACGCGCAGGCTCAGCGGCCATGGCTCACGGGCCCAGCCTCTCCGTGGCATGTGGGATCTTCCCAGACCGGGGCACGAACCCGTGTCCCCTGCATCGGCAGGCGGACTCTCAACCACTGCGCCACCAGGGAAGCCCCTAAATGAACCATTTTTATGTGTGTACATATGCATATATATGTATTTACACATATGTGTGAGTATATACATATATATACACAGGTATACACACACATGGAAACACACATATATTCAGAAATCTGTGTAAACAGCTAACCTTGCTTGATAAGTGTGTATGGTTTTTTGGCGTGTGGAGTGTCCTTGAAGGTGGTTTTGGAGTAACTAAAAGTCAAATCTGAAGTTGCTTTTGTTTAAAAAAAAGAAAAGAAAAAAACCCACTTCTTTTGTAACTACTAGAATCAGCTCACAAAGTTTATTTTTTATCTGTGTCCATAAAATTTAATAAATTTAATAATTTAAAAGATTTATAAAGGGAAAATTGTCCCTAACATGGTCTGGGACAGAGTTTTTAATTCACAACCTTCTTCTGGGAAGAAATTAGCATTCTTGATAAACTGCTAAAGCAATTTTCAGATAAACTTTTGATGGTATTAAGACCTCTTCTGGGAAGCCAGTTGTCATCCCACTCAGCCGAACGATAGTCAAAGAGTTCAATGATCTTTCACCAGACATCTTTTTTTCCCTTTTTGTGTATGACACCTTACCACTCTTTCATATATGTTTGTGTGTGTGCATGTGCGTGTGCGCGTGTGCACGTGTATGTGTGTGTATGAAGAGAGAAAACTTAAAGTTGTCCAATTTAGAATTTGTAATAATTTAAAAATAAAATTTGATTAGCACACATAACTAAATTTTCTGGGGAAAAAAGTTTCAAACAGGAAGTATTTCATTAATATTTGGTCCCATTTAGAAATGTAAGAGCCCCTAAACATTTTAAACTACAGTTGGAATTTAATACTTGATTTCATTTTTTAAATATTTACATTTAAATACCTTTAAATATTTACATTGTCCAAAAAAAAATTTTAAGTACTTACATAATTCTGTAAAATTTACTAAATTAAATTTCAAAATAGAATAAACCTGTGCCAACAGGCATTCTAATACTGTATATGAACTTACTGAGATCTTAAGTTAAGATCTCAAGTTGAAATTGATTTCACAATTGCATATTTTAAACTGGAGTCAAAAGTCTGACCCATTCTAATATACTAAATTCTCCACAACATTTCAGATATTTAAATACCAAATGTGCACAATTTACTTAACAAAGATGGCTAAATAATAATAATATCATAGATGTGATTTTCTAAAACATTTTAATACTAATTTTAAACCTTCTCAAGTTTAAAAAAATGCTGCACATCATGAAACAATTATGTCACCCAACCCATTTTTGGTGGTTACCTTTCCATGAAATTTTTGGAATTGCTTTCATTTTCCTGGTTCTTAGAGACCAGAATATATTGACCAAAAAGCAATGGATCCTTATCTGGGATTCTGATGGATTTCCCATGTATATAAAGAGGATCCAACAGTCTTCCTAACTTAAAACGTGTAGACATTTGGACCATTTTCTTAGACTTAAGTCTCATCATTACCAAATTTTCAAATGAAACAAGGAATTAAATTTGACTTTGCATTTCTTTCTATGGAAACGTGTCTCCATTCAAGGTCTAAAGACCCATGAGCTTGAAGGATTTCACATTATCTTAGTACTCTATAACCTTAGGAGATCTGAAAATTATATCAAACTAATTCCATATGTCTCTCCTGGCTGTGTGTTATTATTCAACCATAATTTCCAAGGTCATTCTGTGAATGCTATCCTTTCCCCTAAGCTCTTCAACTTCTTGCTTCCCTTCTCTGAGAACAATTTCATCAAACCTTATTTTCCTCACTACAAAATAAGAATAATAATATACAACTCACAAGTTTTGTGAACACTAAATTAGATAATATATGCAAAATTTCTTTGTAATAAAATCAGTGTTGCTGTGAAATTTTTTTTTTTTTTTTTTTTTTTTAACCACAACTACTAATACCTCGTATTGAGTTTTCACTATAGGGCAGATTCCCACAAGAGGGATTTAACATTATCTATTTAAACCTCTAAACAATGCTAGGTGATGACTAATAGTAATCTCCACTTCAGAACCAGGGCTTCAAGACCACAAGTCATTTCTTAGTTATATAACATATTGCTAAATTATGCCCATAGCTATGTTGCTAATGATTGTGGAACTAGAATTTAAAGCCAGATATGATGGACTACAAGGGTGGTTTTTTTAACCTCTATTCTAAATACTCTAGGCAACCAAGAAAGAGGTGATCAGTGTAAAGTGTACGATCCAGATCTTGTTACACAGATGGTCCACTACTTCTTTCACCATCCTTTTTTTATCTCCACCAATGACCTTTTATTTCTGTTTTACTATTTCATCTTTGCAGAGTTTATATTACCAAGTATACAATAAGCTGTTCCAAGCACCGTTTGGAGTTCCTTGGTGAATGCCAAATCACTCCTCATATATGGAAGGTGCTACAAAAATAGTTGTTGAATGAATGGGGCAAAGCGTTGAAGAAAAAAAAAGGAACACATTTGTTATTTAGTATAATACTTAGAAGAGATATTTTCTTGGCGGGGAGAAGAAAATGAACCCTTTAGAAATGTATATTTTTTAGTTCTTCTATGCACTAGGCATTAGTTCTCTAATACACTAGAAATAAAGTAACACATATTTTATTTCATTCAAGCTTTTCAATAACGTGCCAAGATTTGTTGCACTACCGCTATCTATGACTATTGTTGTGGAGACACTAAAGAAGTTAAGGAACTTGTCAAAGGATAAAGATCAAGTGTTAGGACCAGACTTTGGAGGCTAGTGGGTCTGTTCAGTAATGAAAGGAAAGAGCCTTTCTTTTGATCATAAAGTGAGTACTGAAACCTGCTTATTGTTGAAATTATTTCCTATCAAAATGCTGAGCATTCTTAGTAGAACCTTTTAAACAAATGTCCTGTATTCTTCAACTAAATTGATTTAAAGGTAATACTCCTCATATTGGGCCAGTCATTTAAGAAAATGTAAACAAATGCCAAATTGATCTCTATGTCCTCCCACCCCACTTATTAAAATATTTTTAGTGAAGTGTAGTTGATTAACAATGTTGTGCCAATCTCTGCTGTACAGCAAAGTGACTCAGTTATACACATATAGACATTCATTTTTTAATATTCTTTTCCATGATGGTTTATCCCAGGAGATTGGATATAGTTCCCTGTGCTGTACAGTAGGACCTTGTTGTTTATCCATAGTAAATGTAATAGTTTGCATCTACTAACCCCAAACTCCTAGTCCATCCCTCTCCCTCCTTTCCTCCCCTTTGGCAACCACAAGTCTGTTCTCTGTGTCTGTGAGTCTGTTTCTGTTTTGTAGATAAGTTCATTTGTGCCATATTTTAGATTCCACATATAAGTGATATCATATGATATTTGTCTTTCTCTGTCTGACTTACTTCACTTAGTATGATAATCTCTGGTTGCATCCATGTTGTCGAAAATGGTATTATTTCATTCTTTTTTGTGGTTGATTAGTAGTTCATTGTGTATATGTACCATATCTTCTTTATCCATTCCTCTGTCAATGGACATTTAGGTTTCCACCCCACTTTTTTATACACCCCTTACCCTCCAAACACCTAAGGGCTTTTTATCACCCAGTGCATCCTCACAACTTTCCTGTGCTACCTCTCCTATCCTTACACAAGTCTACAGTGAAACTCTGACATCTCGTTCTCAACATGGTTGAAATTAAGTTTACTCTCTTTCCAACTGCCCCAAATAAACCTTGTCTCTGCTCTTTCTCTTTTGTCCTCTATGTCATATAATAGCATTACCAGCTATGCATTTGACTGTTCCTGAAGCCTCAAGTTCCCACATCTAATCAATCACCAAATTTTACTGATACTATCTCCTACTACCTCTAGAATTCTTTTTTCATTTTATTCCATTTCCATTGTCAGAATCATAGTTTAGTAGATATCTTTTTTTTTGCCTTGGATTCATGAAAATGAACCTCATATATTTCCCCATCTTGAGGCATATCCTACCTTTTTGAGTTCTCTACACTATAGACAAAAATATAACCGGCAAATAGGTTCTATTTAGATCCCTTTTTAAAACGTCACTATTTCCAGGAATTTGGGGACAGAATACATATCTGGTTCTGAAACCCTTTCAGGCCTCATATTTCTTTTTTTTTTTTTTTTTGCAGTATGCGGGCCTCTCCCTGTTGTGGCCTCTCCCGTTGCGGAGTACAGGCTCCGGACGCGCAGGCCCAGCGGCCATGGCTCACGGGCCCAGCCGCTCCGCGGCATGTGGGATCTTCCCGGACGGGGGCACGAACCCGTGTCCCCTACATCGGCAGGCGGACTCTCAACCACTGCGCTACCAGGGAAGCCCATGGCCTCATATTTCATCATTCATTTGTTCCTCCAAACTGCTTTTCCAGAATTAACTGTGCTTTCTCTTGATTTGTGCTATCTGCCATTCTCTGCTTAGAAGACATTCCTTATGCCTTGTCCCCTGATTACATTCTACTCTTCCTTCATGTCTCGGCTGAGTCTTACTTAACTTGCTAGTGAAATTGTTGCCGATGGGTATCATCCTTACATCCCATTGCAGGGAAACATGAGCTATCTAAATATTCTCATAGCAAAATTAAGTTCTTCTTTATCTGTGTTTCCATTGCAGTTTTGTACTTCCCTGTTTTCATCCCTATCTATTGTATTGGTCCTCATGTACTAAGTATTGGACAGAGATCTGGAACATAGTAGGCATTCACAGAACCCTTGTTCACTTGAAATATTAGATATACTCATAATATTTATTAATTTAATGTAGGAAACTTCATATAACTTAGCCACAAATTTTTAATGGGTTCTTCCTATATTAGAAATTATATATGTAAAGCAAAAATAAGAAAATAAATCATGCTAAAAGTAGAATGTTGTACTTACATAAGATGAATGTGGAAATGTTTTAAATAGAAGTGTGCTAAATTAATGGAAGAATATTTACTAAAACATATTTATAACATTCTGATATGACATAATGCTATACATTTTAGTTTTCTTCTATTTTGAGCTCTTTTTAGAACACAGCTGAGCATTCTATTGGATGACTCTTTGGGTCAATTTTATTAATTTAACTAATTAAGTGGTACTGAAATTTAGATTAAAGAGGAAATATTAAAGTTAACGATAACAGAGACAGTTATAAAACAATGAAGTCTGTACAAGTGAGGGAACATAAAATGCTCAGTCAGATTAAAAAAATAAAAAGTTCAATTTTTTGATATTGTGGCATGTGTCTTTCACTGAATTTAACATCTTTTCTAAGAAAACAAAAGTCACATAAGTTCACTGAATTTGTATTGACTGGTTGGGATACATTTGATAAAAAACATAAATATTCTGCAAGACTTCTGGTGGGTAACATAGGTTTAGGTACTGTTTTGACCAGTTAAGTAATAAGAGGGGTTTTGTTTTTGGGGTTTTTTGCTTTTGTTTTGTTTTTATCATGCACCAAATTTTCACTCAATATTGGTGACACATTTACATCAAGAGTTGAGTACTTGTTAATACTCCAAGGTATGCATTTCAAAGTTCTCTTTGGCTTTGTATTCAGTTTTAAGTAAAGAATCAAATACTATGCAAAGGCTAAAAGTGAAAAAAAAAAAGAGATCCTGCACTTAAAATTTTATTAAATATGGCTAATATGTTTTGCAGCGGCTGATTTATACATGCAACACTTTCATTTTTTGACTAAGACACTATATTTCTACCAATGCGGCATCAAAAGATTTTCAGGACCTCAGTAAGCAAAGTAAATAGAATAAAACTTATGTAACACATACTTAACATAATTCAGAGTACATAAAATTACACACATAAGAGGGAATATTTGTAAATGATTACAGTGAATAACATGAACATGAAAATGGCTCCCATTTGAAATTATAGAAAGACCCCTTTTTACTGGGGATTTTCTTCAGCCATTTATCAAAGCAAGTTGATACTCCTAGTAAGTCAATACCTTTCTTTAAGAATGAAATTACATAGAATAAAATTAATTATGTGTTATAAAAATTATATTTTGTACTAACACTAAATTTTGTGAAGTTACAAAACCCAGTAAATATCAACTTCTTGTCCAATAGCAAGAACATCATTAGATATTTCTTCTATAAAAGATCATAGAATACTATGAATGAAGCACCTCAGAGTCAGGCAAAACCCTGCTATTTCTCTAATTGCATAGATGTTTTCCGTGCTAGTAGAATCTGTTTAAATTCTAAAACTCTGCTTGTTTACATTTTAATACTGTTTAACTACTGGGATGTCCTATATCATTTGAGCTCTAGGGGAAAAGTGAGATTGAATGTTCTATCTATGCACCCAAATTCTCCTTATGTTGCAGACTATTAAATAGATCACCAAGGACTTTTGGATCTTGAGGATGAGTCTACAATTTAAGAAAGATATTTTATAGCACACCATGACAAAACCTATATGCATAAAATCTTCACTGACTACTAGTTATTTTCAGAAAATACTTTTACAGTTCATTTCATCCTTTCCCTTCCTGTCCCTCTTCAATAGTTTTAGATTCCTGCCTGCCTTGAGGAGAGCTTATTTTGGTACATTATCTTTGAATTGAGTTTGATCTAGCTTCTTCAAATTGATCAATTAATTCTAATCAGCTATCTCGATTTACTGTGATTCAAATCTCCATGTGCCAACTTATCTGAGTTTCTTTCTTTAAAAAAGATCAGGCATTTAGGAGTAAATGTTGGCAGCAAATGTTGGGGTCTAGAGATGGCAAGAGGGAAGATGAAGAATTGTATGGAAACATACGGAAGCTCATTTGCCTCTCTGTGCCTTAATGCACACTAGAATCTGGTTTCACAGATCTAGGAAAATGTTATAAAGGAAACTATTCCCGGGACTTCCCTGGTGGCACAGTGGTTAAGAATCTGCCTGCCAATGCAGGGGACATGGGTTCGAGCCCTGTTCCGAGAAGATCCCACATGTCGCAGAGCAACTAAGCCTGTGTGCCACAACTACTGAGCCTGTGCTCTAGAGCCCGCGAGCCACAACTACTGAGCCTGCGTGCCACAACTAATGAATCCTACGTGCCTAGAGCCCGTGCTCCGCAAAAAGAGAAAGCCCCTCTCTCTGTGACTGGAGGAAGCCTGAGTGCAGCAACAAAGACCCAAAGCAGCCATAAATAAATAAATACATTTATTTTTAAAAAAAAAAACAAAAAAACTATCCCCACAGCACATTCACAACTTACTTTCTGAACCCAACTCAGATTCTGGACACTTTATCTCCTGTCTTTCAACACTGGTGCATATGCCTTTATATTTCTAAAACCCTTCACTGAAAAACCTCCTTGACCACAGCGCTCCAGAACTAAAATAATACTCCTTTTCCCCACTCCCTCCTAGATCTGCAGAACCCAGGGCAGGATGACAAATAGCAACTAAATATTTCAAAGTTGCAAAATATATTGTTAATAAGCTGTGAAATAAAACCAAGTTCTATCTTTCTACCTTGACATATATTCCCTTATAATGTCCTGGAAAACCAGATTTGAAGTTAGAATTCTTGTGCTCCTTAGCGTTCCCCCTGAAATGAGGATGCAAGGAAGCCAACCCCCTGCCCTTAGTCATCAGTTTGAGCCCTGTTCTCCCTTTCCACCCTGGGCTCCAGTCTGAAGCTGAAGGAACTTTACTCCCATGCATGTGTGGCTTCATCTAAACCCTCCCCCAAAACAGCTCTTCCTTAGCTAAGCCTGAGGGTTAGCGGTGCACACAACTGGCCGTGTGGCCTATTCTTGGATAAATGGAAGCAGGGAAGAGGCTTTCATAAGGTCTGGAAGCAGGCTCAGAGCTCTTTGGGCAGGAAATTCCCCAATTTTTGATATCTGTAGATATCTAGGGGTTCAGAGACACTGATTCAAACTGGGTACATGCCTCTGGTCTTATGGATTTCCTCACTCGTGGGGAGGAACTGCTGGAAGAGAACCAGAGTAGGGGCCTCTGAAATGTGGATCTCATCTCAAGGCAGGGGCTCTCTCGTCTCAGCCACATGTTAGAGAAGAAGCAAACTAAGGTCATTCATATTATTATGAGAATGGTCAATGATACTAATCTTTAAGTAAGGCTGAAATGGCCCCCTAATTCTGAAACCAATGAGGTCACCAACTTTGAATTTTAAAGATCCATTTGCAATGTGGTTGTTTGAAACTTGGAGTTCTGTTGTCAGATGGGTCAGCCAAAGCCTACTTAGATTACAATATAGTTAAATGCTATTGAAAAAAAATGAGAGATAACACTATATCTTGCAACACTGGTCAATTAAATTACATAGAAAAACATAAAACAAAGGAAAATAAACCCCGAAGTCTTTGTTTCCTATAATTCTTCATACAATTTGAAATCTCTCAGTAGTAACTTTTTATCGTATCTGTAGTTGCCAATATCCTGGGACCATTTATATCAGAGTCTCCTAAACTCAACTAACATTGAGATTCAAGGAGAGAACTTAAAGAGCACAGTGTTGGCCTTACATTGTTCTGTCAGTTTGAACCTGGAGCACTGCCTTTGGTTATGGCTGGCATCCAACCAGTACGGATGTAAGGCTATATCTGGTATTTATGGCAATAATCATCTAGTCAGTGTCTATGCCTTACTACTGTTTAAATATTTTATATATTATCCTTGTTTTTTGGATCTGTTCCTTGTCTTTGGGGCAAATTAAGTAAATAAGTTACCTGAAATGTAATCTCAAACAAGTTGTATGTCAGAAATTAAGAAATGTATTTTAAACACAGTAAAACCTTGCAATAAATCAGAATCAGATATAATAAGAATGCTATTGGCCCTCCATTATTCAACGTTTCATTAGAAAGTAAGCTTTTTTTTCATCTTTTAAGGAGAGTAGGCAGAGAGCACACAGAGGCAGCCCTGACTCAGGAGACAAGATGTATTCTACATTTCCAGTAATTTTTCTGCCCAAATCTTACCAGATTTGTCTGACTGAATTAAAGCAGCCTCCAACTAACTATAGAACCATGTGACTGTGAGATTTCTCAATTTACTCTCTCCATACAAAAGTCCCAGGCAGCCACAAAACTCAGAATGGTCCTCAGCTATATTTAAAGTAAACAGGTGCCACAAGGTGGCACCAAACCATGGATGAAACCAATACCAATCAGCTGGCTGGATGACAGGCTAGCCCCTGTCATTTAATTAACCTCATAATAATACAATCCTAGGTTTTACATGA
Organism: Aethalodelphis obliquidens; assembly: GCF_003676395.1. Taxonomy (NCBI): domain Eukaryota; kingdom Metazoa; phylum Chordata; class Mammalia; order Artiodactyla; family Delphinidae; genus Aethalodelphis; species Aethalodelphis obliquidens. Next base: position 86,460,073 of record NW_020837946.1, on the reverse strand, counting down.
TTTATTATTCCTTGGATTTTTTTTATTATTGTTTGGATCCCATTTATCTTGACTTAAAGGATTTTACTCTACAGGTAAATAAAACAAAGAGAGGAGATAGAGACATCAATCTGTAAAGACAAACAGGAAAGTCTTCCATAATAAGAGTTGCGAGAGACATAGGAACTTTGAGTTTGGATAGCAGAATGTCTACCAACTATGAAGGATGCCTATGTGCAATTCTACAAACTGGAGAAGGACTCAGTTACATCTTCCCACATCGGCAGCATTTTCTTACTGTGTGACATTGTCCTGTATCAGCCAGTATCCCAAGAAGTATTTCCCTGAATTAAGTGGCATAATAAAAGTAGCTACTATCTATTCACCAGAATGTTTGTCAGTACAGTTTGTATAACAAACCTTTCATGGCTCCCCTCTTATTTAAGAATACAGGATGAGCAAACTGGACCCTGGCCTTCCTTTGATTCCTTGATATGTGTATGTGTGTGTCTACACACACATACACACACACACACACATACACACTCTAGCTAGACCCACAGAACTATTTTTCATTAATTTTGTAGTATATACTTGTTTATAGCTGAAGATAGAGTATCTTGTTAGATTTTGTATCTTGCTAAATTTTGTGACCTGTATAGTAAAAAATAAAAGCAATCATATTAATCGTTTAAAACACACCTTAGCTAAACTCTGATTTTAAAGACTAGAAACAATTATTTATACAATGACCATTTTCCCTTTCTTCCTAATAAACAGAACACTAATTTTCTTTTAGGCTATCATGTGTCCAGCTAAAAGATTACATTTATAAACTTTTTTTTTTTTTTCCAGCCAGTAGTGGCCAAAAAGCTATAAGCAAAATTGTCAGTGGAACATTCGGGAGACTGCTTTCTTGCTCATGGAACTCAGACATGAAGGCAGGAGCTAATAAGACAGCCATCTTAAGACTATAAGGGCAAAGCTAAAAGTGTCACAGGTTTCTAGACCTTGACCATCCGAAGCCACTGAATCAGGGCTAGCAACTGCCTATTTCTAGATTTCTCATTATGTGAGAAATTAACTGTTCTGTGTCAAAGCCACTGCCATCTTTTTTTAATATGTAACTGAATCTAATCCCAACTGATATAGCGGGTAAATAGCAATCATCTTCTACCTGTCTTGAACATACAGGTGCTCTAAAACTCAACGTGAAGCCCATACTCAATAATAATAATAATAATAAAGGTTTATTGAAATGTATCAAACTAACATTCTGCATAGCTTTTACTATTTATAAACTGAGTTTACAAGCACTATCTTATTTGACCATTGTAAAACTTAAAGTAATTCAGTCATTATTTATTAGGCATTTACCATATGCCAGGCACTGAACCAGGTGCTGGAGGTACATATTGTAAGCAAGACAAAACCTTATTTGAACAAATAGAGCTCATATTTTTGAAGAAGGTAAAATGAATAAATAGAAAAAAAATTTAAATTCAGTACAATAAAAAAGAAATAGGAGCCCAAGATAAAAATATGGAACAGAATGGGGTGCTTCATAGATAGGTCAACAGAGAGATGGCATTTTAAGCTGACATCTGTAGAAACTGGCTATGGGAACAATGGGAGGTGGGCATGAGGAGTGGGTGCAGAGCCTCTGAGGCAGAACAGGCAGATAGAATGAAGGTCATCAAAAAGAAAGAACTTGGCACATTCAAGGAACTGGAAGATTAGTGGGGATAAAGTAATGCACAAAAGAGAAGTGCCTAACATGTCATAAATTCTTAAGAAATAGTTGTTGAAAACTACAGTGAAGTAATTCTATGAATACATTAATTGTAACTAGGACTGAACTAAAATATAAAAAAACAACTTATGCTAAAATAGCTCAATTTTTAAACCTGAATCTGTAACTTATGGTTTACCAACAATACTCTCCTTATTATAAACTAAAACATAATAAATAGATAACAGTAGAAGAGCTCATTGATAACACTGATATATTCTTAAACTTGCAATGTTTTCTCGTAGTTCAATTCACTTTTCGAGTATTCTTAATATTAATTCATTTATTAGAGTGTCCATAAAACTTATTAGAATCAATAAATGAGATTGAAAGGCATTAGAGTAATGGAAGTAATCAAGTTAATTTTCAACATTTTCTTCACTTTGCACTATGCTCTATGTATGGTCATGCCCCATCAGATACTAAAAAGGTTTTAGTAAAGTTTGTTGAAGAGGGTAGGGGAACTTTCTTGAGAAATAAAGATGTCAACTGCCTTCATTCTGAAAGTATCTACTTCTATTTGATCAGGACATATAGAGAGTAAAATTTCTAAATACTTGATATTTGAGGTTAAAATGAACAAAATCTTTCATCTAAAACAGAGTTACTCCTTATATGTCATTTTGGTGATTATTTTAACTTACAGGTTTTAGATTATCCTAATATTTTTAATTTACCCAAGATATACATGAACTTGAAAACATAGTCACAACTACATCTTTACTTCGCCCAGTTTTTACAACTGTATGTTTATAACCAAATTTTAATGAGGAGGTTGTTAATTCTTCATCTTCTGAGTATTACTGAGCTATAGTTTATTTCATAATATCTGCAGATTTTTTTTTTTTTTTTTTTTTTTTTTTGGCGGTACGCGGGCCTCTCACTGCTGTGGCCTCTCCCGTTGCGGAGCACAGGCTCCGGACGCGTAGGCTCAGCGGCCATGGCTCACGGGCCTAGCCACTTCACGGCATGTGGGATCTTCCCGGACCGGGGCCTGAAACCGCGTACCCTGAATCGGCAGGCGGACTCTCAACCACTGCGCCACTAGGGAAGCCCCTATTTTTGAATGTATAAGAAAGTTATTATAGCTCAAGCATGATAATGAGTATTACTATATTGAATGAATCTGAGTATGCTGAGATAAAATTGCATGTCCTAGGATTTTTTTTTAGTGAAGATTTTCTGTACCCCATGTCTAGAAACTATGATTAAGTAAGTCATTGGATAAACATTGAAATATTTATTTTAAAAAATCCTAATCATTATGGTGCAGAAGTTTTGACCAGCTTTTGGGGAAAATAAACAAGCAAGCAAGCATGCCCTCAATCTTCTAGTTAGCCAGTAAAGGTTTTCCAAAGAGTTAACCAGAGGAAGAAGACAGTATTGTTTCCCAAGAGCAATAGTACAGGTTTTGTCCATTGTGTTGACAAATAAATATATATTTTTATTTTAAATAACTGAGTATATCCTGAGAGTGAAAATGTAACCTAGCTGAAGAGTCATTTTAGGATTGTTTTTTAAACTGGAAACTTTTCCCCCCTAGCTGTCTGCGGAAATAAATTATTTCTCCTAATTTCCTGAGTTAGTTATAGTCATAGTGTACATAAAAACAGATTTGATTTTCTTGGAATCAAACATAAAATGAAAGCCAAGGCCTTATCACTGAAACAAGACAGCAGTTTTGCAGAGCTGTGTACATCCTTTGAACTCAGATGACATTGTCTCAGAGGAAAAGATGTTTGATGAGTTTTTTATACTTTAAAGCTCTTTCTAAGGAAAATGAGCTGGGGATCTCTTTTGGTAGAATTGAAGGGGGTGGATCATTTTGTCTTCAAAAGATGAGGGAAAAAGTGTCATTTTCTATTTCCCTTAAGTATCATTCTTTCAAATGCTTGTGTGACAAGAGGTTCAACAGGCTTAGATTTGGGGTTTTAGTTTTCCAGAAATGCATGTAGGACTTAAATGGCCCTGCACATCAAAAGGAAGAGAGAGAGAGAAAAAAAAATCCCCTAGAAAAAAGAAAATAGTGCAGAAAACTCTTGAAAAATATAGTTCATAAAACTGCTACAATCTATGCAATATCCTACAATTTAAAGGGAAATTAACAGCTGAAACTCAAAACTGAATTAAGTAACATTTTGTACATCTAATTCAAGCTGTCAAATGATAAACCAAGTGAGAAATGGTGTTTAGAGATAGAAACTTATAAAAGTGTTGGTTCATTTAACAAATATGTATCATGAGCCAAGTTCTGTGCTAGGTGCTATTTTCATATACAGAGGATGAGGTTAGGTTGAGTAAACAAAGAATAATGAGAAATAAGGTGATATAGAGTGGAATGAGGGATGAAAGTATGAAATGAATGGAGACTGAAATGATAAACAGTGCAAGGAAGAAAAGCCAAAACTGGAAATATTGATGTGTTGAGAATTGTGAAGGGTCTGAGATTTTGTACTACCTACAAGCTCACAAATCAGTCTGCTGCAGTTTCATAGATGGTAAAAGACAGAAGATTCCTGGGTCAAAGACAAAGAACTTTTACTCACTGCACAGCAAGCAGCCTGTGCTTCATGTCCACATCAGTTTCCCTTGCTCTGCAGATCCCCTGAAGACAATATGCAGAGAGGCTCAGATGGATAAAGTACACACAGTGGGTTTGCATCACAGCTAAGGGAACTTAAAATTTAAAACTCTGAGTAATATAAAGGCAAACCTACTAGTGAACCTTTGCCCCAAAGTGAGATATAATCTTCATTATCCTGAGCAATGAACAAAACTCTGCTACTCCAGAGGAAGATATTACACCTTCCAAATCTGTGTGCTATACAAAATTCTTGAACAGAGCCATTAGTGCCTCTAGTTTATAGATGGCCAGAAACACAAGAGATCCATAGAAAATTGTCTCGCAAGAGGATGCAGAAAGTACAGGAGTTTCAACTAGCATTCTGTAACATTGGGCCATCATAGTGCCATATGATCTTTTAAAACTCTACTCAGCTGAGTCAGTCCTGAACAAAGCAACCGTAAATGTCTTGCTCATTTATAACACATACAGATATATATGGCCCATGACAAACTTATAAAGACATAGTTTTCAGCTATTTTTACCATACATGTTTTAAAAGTGATTTTAAAGGATCCTAATTAAATATTGTTATTTATTCTTATTTTTTTTATTATTTCTATTTATTTATTTATTTATTTATTTATTTATTTATTTATTTATTTATTTATCTATTTATGTATTTGGCTGTGTTGGGTCTTCAGTGCTGTGCATGGGCTTTCTCTAGTTGCAGTGAGCGGGGGCTACTCTTCATTACGGCGTGCGGGCTTCTCTTGTTTCAGAGTATGGGCTCTAGGCACGTAGGCTCAGTAGTTGTGGCGCATGGGCTTAGTTGCTCCGTGGCATGTGGGATCTTCCTGGACCAGGGACTGAACCTGTGTCCCCTGCATTAACAGGCAGATTCTTAACCACTGCGCTACCAGGGAAGTCCTGTTGTCACTGCTTTTAGAGTAAAATCTATCATTGTGGTATTTGCCAAGTCTAGCAGCTTTAAGCAGATATGTTGTTGTTGTTTTTTTTTTTTGCGGTACGCGGGCCTCTCACTGTTGTGGCCTCTCCTGTTGCGGAGCACAGGCTCCGGATGCGCAGGCTCAGCGGCCATGGCTCACGGGCCCAGCCGCTCCGCAGCACGTGGGACCTTCCTGGACCGGGGCACGAACCCGTGTCCCCTGCATCGGCAGGCGGACTCTCAACCACTGCGCCACCAGGGGAGCCCTAAGCTGTTTTTTATAATTTTCTCCGTGTCCTAATCACGCTCATTTCTGGCCGTGAACAAAAACAAGGCACTTCAGCCTCATTATTGTGTTCTTTCACAGAGGCAATAACAGTACATTTGAACCTAACAAGACAGAAATGCTTTTATTGTGTTTCAGCATGGATCACAGTAGTGCTTTATTGTAATCTAAAATCTTGAAATAGTAACCTAAACTCTGTCTCTGACAATTTATGTAACCTGGAGAGAGAGGTGACCAAGATGGCCAAGTGGGGAGAAACTGAACTCACTTTCTCCTGTTGACACACCAAAATTACAACTACTTACAGAGCAACTATCTATTAGAATGACCTGAAGGTTAGCAGAAAGAATTTTCCACAACTAAAGACATAAAGAAAGAAACACAGCAAGATGAGTATAAGGGGCAAAGATGTAGTATAGTCAGGACCCACACCCCTGGTTGGCAACACACAAACAAAAGAAATATCACAATCATACAGGTCCTCCCCAAGGATTGAGGGGTCTGAGTCCCATATTGGGTTACCCAGCCCAAAGGTACTGCACCAGGAAGATGAGCCTCCAGAACATCTGGCTTTGAAAACCAGTGAGGCTTATGTTCAGGAGAGCTGGAGGACTATATAGAACAGAGACTCCATTCTTAAAGGATGTATGAAAATCTCATAAGCTCTGAGTCCCAGTGCATGGACAGCAGTTAGAAAGGGGTCTCCACCTGACGATCTCAGAGAGCCTCCTGAAGAGGCAGGAGGCAACTGGGACTCCCTGTAAGGACAGAGACACTGGTAGCGGCCTTTTTTAGGAGATCATTCTACCATAATAACACCAGCACTGATAAGTGCCATTTTGGAATCCTCCCTCTAGCCTATTACACTGCCTGGGATACAGCCGTACCTTGCAGCAGGCTGGCACTAGGCCTGTGTCCCCCCACTGGCCACACAGACAGCCCTGCAGGGACCAGCTCCCATCCTCCAGTGGGCCAGCACCAGTCCTGCAACCTCCCTGGACCACACAGACAGCTGGCTGGTACTAGCCCCGAGCCACCCCAGGCTATGCAGTCAATTGCAAGGGAAACCTAGTCCACCTTCCAGCAGCCCAGAGCCACCACACAAGGCATGGCCTCACAGCCAACTGGACTGGGGGCCAGCCCACCTACTAGTATGCCCACAGTAGTTGACCCCGCCACAGCAAGAGCACATGCAGCCCACACAGGGCATAGCCCTAGAACATAGAGCTCTAGCAATCAGAGGGGTGTGTGCTGCTAAGCCCCATGATCTAGAAGACAAAGTAGAGGAAATCACCTAATCTGTGCAGAAAAAAGAAAAAAAAAGAATTTTAAAATATGAGGATAATTTAAAAGACCACTGGACAACATCAAGCTTACTAACATTTGTATTATAAGGGCCCCAGAAGGAGAAGAGGGAAAGAAAGGAGCAGAGAACTTATTTGAAGAAATAATAGATTAACACCTTCTTAAGCTGCAGAAAGAAACAGACATCCAAATCCAGGAAGCACAGCATCCCAAACAAGATGAACCCAAAGAGATCCACACAAAAACACTTTATAATTAAAATGTCAAAAATTAAAGATAAAGAGAAAACTTTAAAAGCAGAAAGAGAAAAGCAAAGAAGCAATATACAAAGGAACTCCCATAAGACTACCAGCTGACTTTTTAGCAGAAATCTTGCAGGCCAGAAGGGAGTGGCACAATATTTAAAGTGATAAAAGTAAAAAAAAAAAAAAACCAACCCTATAACCAATAATACTCCACCCAGCAAGGCTATCATCCAGATCTGAAGAAGAGATAAAGAGCTTCACAGACAAGCAAAAGTAAAAAGAGTTCAGCACTGACTTTAGAAAAAATGTTTAGAAGACATACATGTAGGATCTGAAAACATACGCAGTCTGCTTTTTGACATCAGTGCTAGCAATATATATATATATATATATATATATATATATATATATATATTTTAAAATCTGTTTCTTCAGGCAAGGGAAGCAAAAGCAAAAGTAAACAAACTGGGACTACTAAATCAAATTGAAAAGCTTCTGCACAGCAAAGGAAAGATCAACAAAATGAAAAGGCAACCTACTGAATGGCAGAAATATTTGCAAATGATATATCTGATAAAGAGTTAATAAGGCCAACAGACACAGGAAAAGAAGCTCAACATCACAAATCATCAGGGAAATGCAAATCAATACCACAGTGAGATACCATCTCATGCCTGTCAAAAGGGCTATCATCAAAAAGACAACAAATACAAGTGTTGGTGAGGATGTGGAGATTGCACTTACCCTGTTGGTGGGATTGTAAATTGGTTTAGTCATTATGGAAAGCTGAGTGGAGTTTCTTCAAAAAAAAAAAAAAAAAAAAAAGGCCTACCACATGATTCAGAAATTTCACTTCAGGTTATCTATCTGAAGAAAATGAAAACAATAATTAGGAAAGAGATGCGGCCCTATGTTCATTGCAGCATTATTTACAATAGCCAAGATATGGAAGCAACCTAAGTAGTCATCAATAGATGAATGGATAAAGAAGTGGTATACATACACAACAGAATATTACTCAGCCATAAAGAAAAATGAAACCTTGCCATTTGTGACAACATGATGGATCTAAAGCATATAATGTTAAGTGAAGTAAGTCAAACTGAGAAAGATAAATACTGTATGTTATCACATATGCGGAATCTAAAAAAAACTAAACAAACAAGCAAAATGAAATGAAAACAGATTTATAGATGCAGAGAACAAAGGGGTGGCTACCAAAGGTGAGGGTATAGGGGTTTGAAAGAGATGAAGGGGATTAAGAGGTACAAACCTCCAGTTATAAAATAAATAAGCTATGGGAATGTAATATACAGCATAAAGAATATGGTCAATAATACTGTAATAACTTTGTATGGGGACAGATGTTTTCTAGATTTATTGTGACAATCATTTCATAATGTATGCAAATGTCAAATCATTATGTAGTACACCTTTAACATAATAGTGTATGTCTACTATATTTCAATTTTTTAAAAAAAACAATAATTTGAGAAGATAGATGCAGCCCATGTTCATTGCAGGATAGCTTCAATCATATGTGATATATTATTTAATAACCAATTCTGAAAACTTTAGGCCCAAGTTATAGCAATTGCCAATTTCTGTGGTAAATACCTCTATTATGGCCAATTTCAAATTACCAACGTGATGTCACTGAACACAGGGTTGAGAAGATAGGTCATATTTGAATCTTGTAAGGTGGCTTAAGCCTGCTCCAGCACACTAGTGGATAGCTCCATCTATCACTTATACTTTCCATTTGTAATGTAGCTCACTGGAAAATTGGAAGGCTACCATTCAATTTGTAGTTGGCAAAATAAAATTTATACTCAGGTATGATAAGGGACAAGTCATCACAGAGAGATTAGAGTCCTCTCCTACTTGTGAATATGGAATTTATACATTACCTTATTTACCAAAATAGAGAACACAGCTTCATCAGCCAATAGCTTTCTCCACCTGCACACATGCTCATCTTGATAACTCACCAGCATGTTTCTTCAAAATTCAGCTCTGAAAAATCTCAGCTCATGCAAGTCATACCTGAACCTACCTCCCATCACAATCCACCATCCTCTATTCTGCATTTCCATTACATCCTCAAGTCTTTTTGTCAAGTCAAGGAAATTCTCAGGCTTTACCTCATTATATTTTGCTCTCCCCTATTTTCTGTATTCCCTTCCTCTGGTACTCCTTTGAGATGCATTCTGTCCTTATACCTTTTATTTATTCTTTCATATTTTACATCTTTTCAGTACACTTGCCACATGCTAGGATTTTCTTCAAGTCTATCTTCAAGTTTACTATTTTTTTTTGCACCTGTCATTTATTTTAATATGCCTTTTGAGTTTTTAATCTTACTTTTTTTGTCTTAGTACCAAATTTTTCTTGAGAAACAGAGAGTGGAAAACTACAGTTTTTGGCTGAGAGTTCAAGATAATTGGTATTTATTACAACACAATTGGCATAAAGTGATAAAGTGGAATTGTCAGACATTTTACATCTGCATTATTTTTAGAAATTAAAAGAAAAAGCTTACCACCTACAATGCTATCAAAGTTTCAGTATTTGCCATCTATCCATTAGAAAGTAGATATATATTTTAAGGTTATTTCAGTTTTAAAGATGTGAAATACAAGTTGCTGATATATTCCATGAGATACAATTTTTTTCCATATGCAGTTTTTACACAGAAGTCATTTTTAGTTTCTTGTTCAATTCTACAGAAAGGAAATAAAGAAAAACAATAAAAATTATAATCTCACTAATTCACAGAATTGCTTATTTTTCAGCTAGAAAAAACGAAGTACATTCTATCTATGATGATGTAAATGATCCTTCTATTATATTTTAAGACTGACAAATTTATTTGAAGTAAATTATTTTTAGGTTATATTGTTTCTTAACTCAAGAATATTGCTTGGTCAAATCTACTTTCCAAGAGTTACATCTGAAAAATAATTATGTAAATGATTCAATCCTTGATTTATAATGATACATATTTATCAAGGAAAATCATATAATGGTGGAATATTTCAGTTTGAAGGCATCATAATATAGAACTTCCATTCTCATTCATGATGCAATATGGGTATACTCACTATGACTATAACAGGGTCATCTTTCTACTGCTAGAAAAATTCTCTGGTAATCAAGAACATATTATGATTGTCCTTAATATGTATTTTTTAAAATTTATATTTGGTTCTTATGAAAACATGTCAGTCATTTTTTAATGGAGCTCTATTTTTTCTGGTGGAATCTATTTCATTTCTAATCTTTGTATTCAACTGAAATATACTCATTTCGTAGATTTTTTTCAGATTGCCTATAATCTCAAATTCTGAGGAATCTCGTTTTTTGTGATGACTTTTGCAAATGGTTGATGACTTTTTGATATGCAGTGTCATTTTCATTGTGAAAGCACCTTACATGGATAGATGTGCATGTACTCTGGCTTGAGGAAGTATTTGCTACATAATAGTTTTGCATTTGCTCCTTCCATAGGCCACCTGGTTTCACTGGTCTAAAGGCAATTTTACATGAATTGTAGACTTGGAGTTTCCAGTATCTGAAAAGATATTATGCATCTGGATCCTCAACATGAGTCAGTTTTTAATTTCTCACAAAAGACTTTTCTTTGTTAAACCAAGGACCCAGTATTGACAGGCTTTCTAGTTTTTATCTACTTTAGTTCCTCTTTTATGGTGGTGATAGCCATTCTAGGGTCTTATCTTTAAGGCAGGAATCAGTTCTAACTGCTGGCTTTGTGCAAGTGCAGCGCCATCTTTTCATTTCCTTGGTGACCATGAAAATCTCTGACCCCAGGGACTACCTGCCTCCTCAACCTGCCATAGCAGCAGTCTGCAAGCTTACTCCTTTAGCTTCAGATTTCCTTTTTAATCCTGTCTTTCAGTGAGTTTCACTTGCTTTTCTGGGATGCTTAGCTATGTGTTTAATATTTTGTTAATCCATATTTTTTCTTGCATTTTTAAGCATTTGCAGTGATATGGCAGATCCATATTAGCTCAATAGGCAATGTTGCTAGAATAGGAAGTCTCTCCATTTTGCACATACTCTTACGGCATGAGCTTCATGTTTTGAAACTAGCTTGTTTCCTTTCCTCTTTCTCTCACTGGAGTAATATACTCTGGGGCTTTCAAATAGGGCTGGAGGCCAGGACTTGGGACCTGGCTATGTACAGATACCCAGAATCTTAAGGCTCCAAAAGTACATTCCTGATCCAGGAGCCTTGAGACAGCTCCTTCTGGCTACTTAAGTCAATAAAAGGAAGATAGACCTTACCCCTGTTACAATATCCAAACATGTAACACGAAAAGAATGAGCCAAGATGTGATGACAGTGCCTTGATAGAGGTTAAGGGGATGGAAGGGAGGTGAAGAATTTTGTCTCTAAAGTCTCACTTCTTAGCAAAATGACTTGTGCACAATGTGTATAAAAACTATTGTTCTTATTTGGCATTCAGTGCCCTACAAAATCTTGCCCTCACTGCTTGCTTTCTAGGCACACATGTCTCATTGCTATTCTTCAAATTGCCAATCCTGCTCTAACTTGGCATTTACTCTTTCTTCTGCTTGGACCACTGTTCTCCATATATACCAGGTTCCTCCTTGACTATTTTCATGTCTTGTGCCAAAAGTCACGTCAGAAATGTCACTCCTGAAAACCCTATATCTAACCACCTTCATCTAGATGCTCTCCTTTTTCTCCTGTTTCTATGAATTACCTATGACTTGATGCCAAGGCCAATTTCTCCCTTTTCACTTACTCAGGGTCATTGTTTCAGGGAGCATCCTTTTTATGTTATATCAACAAATTTTCCCTCTCTACTACATCATTTCAAAATCAGCATAGAATCAAGCTATTATTATTCTCTGATCTGAAAAACAAAACAAAACATTTTGTCACCTGCTTCTCCCTCAAGGCACTGCATATCTAACACATATCTAACTTCCTTTTAGATTACGATTTCTTGGAAGAGTTGTGTATACTTGCTATTTGCTGATCTTGCTTTACTTTCTCCATAGCTCTTACTACTCTTGAACATTATTAATTAATGTGATTTTATTCTTATTTATTGTCTCTGTTACCTCCACCAAATGACATTAAAAAATCTCCAAGAAATTGCATCCTTGGAGCTTGGTGTTGTGTCTAGAATAAAGTAAATACCCCAAATATATTTGCTGAATAAGTGAGTGATTGAGTGCACACATTTTTTTCCTACAACAGTATAACACTTGGTTGTAAGAAATGTCACATTTTTTTCTCTTTTTATAAATAATCTAAGTCAGGTCTTATTCTCACCTACTTTCTTTAGTTAGAATTAAATTTCCATCATGCTTGGCCCACCCTCCTCCATTCTACATCCAACTTTCAGCTCTTGAAACTATACGGGATTCCCCACTGCTTCCACAGTCCTCAGGGAAGCTCCTCTGGTCATTATGAATGTCACTGAAAGACGTCTTGTCTAAGTTCAGGGGCATAACGTGAAACAGGTGGTTCCGATGCTCCTGGCAAAATGTGGCGTATGGAGATGTGTCCACACTCCACCCCAGAAATCTCACAATGTTGGACTGTTTCACATTTTATTCTTCTTAAAAACTCTAACTCTTCACCCCATTTTCACCCATTCTAATTCTCATTCCCATCTTTCTCCTTAACTGACAGAATTGTTGTAATCAGAAGAGAACTTCCACTGACCTCAAATACTGTACCCAGCTGCAAATTTGTGCCTTGCCTATGTGCTCTGGCTTCATTTCTGGTACAATGAAAGAACTGCCCATGCTTTCAGCCAAGGCTTAGGCCATAAAGGTACTTGTGCCTGAGATTCTATTCCCACTCCTCTGCTTCAGGACTGCATCCCATAACACTTTCCTTTCTATCTGGTATAATCAGTTTTTCCTTCTATAGGATCATCTTCACTTCTTCTATTTCTATTCTTTCCTGTAGAGTAAAACTCCAAAAAGATATCTGTATTTGCTGTCTTCAATCTATTAAAATAAGATTTTCTCACTCATATGCTACTAAAACTTTTATCAATGGTCACAACGACCTGTATGTTGCCATATCTAAAGGTAATTTTGCCCCTTTCATTTTACCTAAGTTTTCAGTGGCATTTGACAATTTATGAATCTCTCATCCCTGAAAAATATTTTCACTTGGTTTCCAGGACATCAAATTCATCTGTTCTTTCCTCCTTCCTTCCAGACTACCCTTTTTAACATCTCCTTTGTGAATTTTTCCTCTCTCCCAATCTTAAATTAAGCATAGATCCTTTCCTTGAAACTTTTCTCTTTTCTATATACACTCTGTATCTATATTATCCAGTCTCATAGTATTAAATGCCATTTTTATGCTGATGAGTTCCAAATTTATATCTAACCTGGACTCCCTTCTTGACCTCCAGACCTTCATATCTAACTGCAAAATAGTCAACTCCACTGAGATGACAAATAAGCATCTCAAAGTTATCATGTACTACAAACCAACATGCCCCAATGTACCAGCTCTTCTGAAGTCTTTTTTGTCTCGGTTAATAGCAACTCCATTCTTCAGCTGTTCAGGTTGCTCAAAAGGAAATGGTTGTTGGATCCATTTTCAGAACACATACAGAATTTGATCATTTCTCCCTTACACTTGCTACCATCACTTTGGTCCAAGTCCCAATCATCTCTGCCATGGATTATTGCAGTAGCTTACTAATTGGTGTCCTGGGTTCTATTCCCATTCTTTTGGTCAATCCTTCATACAACAGACAGAATGCTCTTGTAAAATTGTGAGTCAAATTATTTTAATGTTTCCCCTTCTCACTCAGATTTTTCAAAAAGAGCAGGAGAGTCCACGTGGTCTAGGCCTTATTACTTCTCTGATACTATACCCTATACTCCTCTCTCTCACTCATCTATAGTCACACTGACCCCCATGCAGCTTTTCAATGATCCCAGACACAATCTTCATCCAGAGTTCCTGCACTTCTATTTCCTCTCCATGGAATACCCACCTCCCACCTCTAAATCCACATGGCTAGATCCCTCACTTTCTTTAAATATTTACTTTCCTTGGTAAGACCTCTCTTCTCATCTGACCTCAAGTCTTATACCTTCTGAACATTTTATGTGCCACTTCACTGCTTTTGTATTTCTTTCCTTATCAATAAATTATTTTAATTTATCTTTTTTCTAACTAATATTCAGTATATCTAAAGCTTGCTATATTGCCTGGTACACAGTAAGTGTTCAAGAGATGAACAGACGTTGCCTCCAGATTAAAGTGTTTGCCAATAAGGGGCAGCTTCTTGGGAGTGGAGCAAGCTCTCCTCCAGTAAGGGAAACCCATCTCTCTCTCTCATTCCTATCACAGGAAATTGAAATCTTTCCCAATCTAAGTCAAGCCTTTCTTCTCTTTTCTACTCTCCTTTAGTGTCTAACTCATAACATCTGCTCAGAGGGCCTATAAACTTCTGTTTTTGTTTTCCCTAATCATACACAAACACACAGACACAATACTAGTTAATATTACCTGAGACACAAGAACCAAGACCTAAATCAGTTAACTAGTTGTGATAAAGGAGGGAAAACAAGGCTTTGTGAGGGATTTATCTGAACCTATATTTATAACAGAATTGGGTTGCTGGAACATAGTGCATGAATATATTTTATTTTGCTATATTTTTTTTTGCCAGATTGCTTGTCAGAATGGCTTCAGTTTATAGTTCCACCATCAATATATGACAGTTCCTCTCTATAAATTCTCATCCAGATTTTTGCCATTTCAATAGGAGCTAATTTAACTTGTTTTTACAGTGACTACTGGGGAGGTGTACATCTCTTTACTTACTGATGGATACTAGTTCAGTCCTTTTCATGAATTGTTTATTCAAATTACTTTCTTATTTCCCACTTAAGTTTCCTACTGACTTACACAAATCTTTTGTGAATCTATGTATGTTCTACTAGTCTGTTATTTTTCTGTAACTTTGTTTTATAATTAACAGAATTCTTTAATTATTGTATAGTTAAGTCCATATATTTTTGCTCTTGTTAAGTCCATATATTTTTGTTCTTTTCCTTTTAATTTAGGGATACCATTTATGAAAGTTGCATTTTGCAAAAATATATTTCTTTATATTTTGTATCAGCAAAAGGATTTACTTTTCAAATGTAGATTTACTCCATCTAGGGTCCATCTTTGCTTGTGGTCTAATGTAGGGGCCCAACTCTATTTTCTTTGATTGAGTGAGTGTGTCTTGCCAGAATCATCTACTAATCAATCTGTTCCTTTTTGTTTACCGTATGATGCCATCTTTGTCATATATCAAGTTCTCAAATAAATATGGTCTGCTATTGGACCAGTACTCTAATGTTTTTTTAATACTGTGGCCTGGACTATGTTAATATCTGACTAGTAAGTCATCAGTCTTTGCTGTTCTGTTTCAAAATAAACTTAGGTACTTTGGGACATTTGTTCTTCTATGGAAATTCCTGGAATAGCCTGTTGTGTTCCTTAAAAATTCATCTGCAATATATTGAGATTTTATTGAATCTATTTGTTGATTGACTTGGACAAACTGACACATTTTCACTGTTACTTTTCTTATCTATGCACATAGTGTATTTCCATTTATCAATTCTTTTAATCTCTTCAATATAAATTTAAACGTAGAGAACTTTGGGGAGATTTGATTTTAGTATGAGTCTAATGCTAAGTCTATCATTCCTGTCAGTGAAGAAGCAAAAAGAAACACCAGGGGTGAAACTTGTCCTCGGCATTACTTACTTTGAGTTATGCTGAATAGAACATGGTTAGGAGATAGCATAGTGATTTAGAACAATCACTGTGGGATCAGGGCCCTTGGCTGGACTCCTGGCTCTACTCCTTACTAAAATGGGCAATTATATAATCTCAGTTTCCTCATAAGAAAGAAAAAAAGAAAGTATAATGACATTGGTTAGCTCATAAGGTTGTTGGAAGGATTAAACGAAAGAAAAAATGTAAAGGGATTGGTACAATTCTTGGCTTATAGCAAGTATTCAATAAATATTAGATACATATTGAGTGGCAAGTGTCAAAGCCTAAGCTAGATCCTTAATCGTAATCATGGTAAATACATTTCCTCTAGCCACCAAACCCAGGTATATCACTGCCTGAGTTGCTCCCCTCCCATCTTGTACAAAGAAAATGTGCTTTGTCTTTATTTAATGTCTACTTGTTCATGATCAAAAATAAACACTGAAAATTTATACCTTCAAGTAGGTGTTTGTGTTTATTTATTTCCCATAAGGGTACATTGGTGTTTTATATTTTTTCTATTCCAGTATCTGTTATCAGTACCTATGTAAAAGGAAAAGCCTATTTCCCTTGTTCTAGATTTATGAGCCTGACTTGGACTTACAAAGGCTTAAATCGAGTAGGATGTACTAAATTTATCTGATGTTTCTTGGGAGGCATCATCATTTCCTAGCTCATGCTCATGTATAAGTCTGCAATTCTTCATTATTTACAACATATTTAAATCTATTTACTTATTTTTGTTGGAGGAGGTAATTGGGAGAATGTGACCTCCAGTTGAGCTGCAAACTGGACCCAGGCAATCGGAGGCTCCTCACCTCCTACCCTGACCCTGGAATGTATGTTCTGCCCACCATTCCCACAGCAGAAGCCATTTTCAAGGACGCAGCCTTGAGGGAGCAACGTGTTATTGAGATGGTCTGGACTGTATGCATGACTGAACCCAGTTAAGTCCTCTATCTAAACTTAAGATTCTGGTGGGCAGGCGCAAAGATTTACTTGTCTTGCGGCCACCCAAGACAATCTTTGTAGGTAAGTTCCTTTGCTTATTAAACCTGCCACCTACCAATCTGGAGTGGTCTGCCTCTTTCTTTGGTCTCTTCTTGCCCTCATCATATGGGGGCCAGTTTCAGATTTCACTGGGGGAGCTGCTGAGTGTACCAACCAACAATTTTATTCTGGTAGATGGATATTTTTTATATGTATGTTTCCATTATATAGATAAATAACCTTAATTTCAGAGAACCTAAGCAACTTGGCCAAGGTTAAATAAACAGTAGTGTCAGAACTGAAGCCTGAAATCTGGTTTCCTCACTTTCATTATCATGTCCTTTCTATTTTCTCTTCAATGTTAAGGAGGAACATTGAGTACAAACCTTCAGGGCTCTAAAAACTTAAAAAGGTGTATGCTGGAATGACAATTGACAGCGAGTTCTAGGGTGAATCTGAAATATGATTTTAGAAAGAAGAGTCCTAGAGAAATTAGATTAATTTGCAGGGACATGCCATGCATATCTTGGGCCATATACACCACATATATTTTTAAAGTTTTTCTTTATGTGTGCCAAAACATTCCACACCACTGAGAACTACTACATAGATTTCTAGTCTGATGGGTTTGTATGACAAGAGATTGTGATTTAACTTTCTCACATATTTGGAAGGGAAGATTTTCCTTTTGTGAATCTCCTGCAGTCTCACAAAACCAGCCAGGCTTGCACGCCCAGGAGCTCACTTCTTGGAGCCCATAGCTCAGTAGAGAGGCACACCCTACGGCTATTTTGAGTCCCCACCCCACCCCAAACGTGTCTTGGACGGGTGGAAGTTTGACACAGAAGGGCACAGCGCAGCATGCCAAAAATGACACCCCTTGGAGCCTTTATTTTCCTTCTTAAGTCAGGCCACACAGAGAATCATTTAGCCACAGCAAAAGCTCTTCAGCACATATCAGAACTCCTTAGGCAACTGCGAGAGAGGACACACAAGTGTGAGAGCCACCTAGAGCAAATGTCACAGTATGTGCTGGATGAGCACATTCCATTCCCCCACGTGGCAGCGGGGCCCTGGGCTGTGTTCTCTGAAGTTCTAATGCAAGCTGTCCAAAGCCTCATGAACTTAGTAATGGAGCACCTCTTTGTGGGGCCCTCTGTGAGTTAAAAGCACCAGCTCTGTGAATGGAGATGGTCTCTTGGCTTCCCAAGCCAATAAGCAAAGCCTCCTGAAGGCATATGGACATGCTCTAGCTGACTGAGGAGAGCAGGCTTTAGGCTTAAAGCCCTTGCTAGAAGGCAGAGAAAGAGGAAGTGTCCCCGGTGCTTAGCAGGCTGCCCCTCTCCCTGCTAAATTTTTAACCATACATTTTGCCCCATTAAATCAGAATTGATGAAACCTTTACAAATGTGCAGTGTCTGAAAACTGAAAATCACACTGAAAAATAACAATCTCGTTGACTATAGAAGGCAAGTTTTTCAAATCGAGTAATGATGTGATGTGTGTGGTTAACCGTATCTACGCAGGAAGTGGTTTATTTAAAAGTTTTTGTGCTCACTCCACACCCACCCCACCCCACCCCACCCCGCCTTTTTTTTTCCTCCAGTACTGAAATTAAGCAGCATCCAACCTAGGCCTACTTTTACGACATGTGACTTGACTTTACTGTTTTCCGTTTTTGCTAAAAGAGTCATTAACAGAAGTTGATGGCAGTTTCAGTAACAAGTCAGCACTGAGGAAAGGTAAGTGAGCTCATACTGAACGTGCAATTTAACCTTGAAAATATTTGACAGAGTATCCTATGCTTCAGTGGGAATGTATAAACGTTTCCTACAAAATTGTGATGTTTTCATTTGTGATTGAAACATCAGTTTGTTTCCTTTGGTGTAGAGAAGAATATTGTTTTTAAATTTGCAACAGTTAAATTCTAAAGTACTTTAAAAGATCGTATACTAAGATTTCATATGAAAACATTAAAAACAGAATAAGGTATAGTTTTAGTTTGAAAGTACTTTTAAAAATTGGGACTTTGTATCTTTAACTGACTGCTTTATAAAAATATGCACTCTTCATGATCCAGATAATAAAGAGAAAAAGGCATTTTGTAACAATTAGAAATAACATCTGAATTGCATGCAGTGTGAAAGATACCCACTGTAAAGTGTTGTAGTAAAGTTAGCATTAGAAACCCTTAAAAGGTGTAGTTTATTAAATTTACAGCTTATTAAATAGCTATTAAAAAGCAGGAAATTTTCAAAATGCCAAAGAAATTTCTCTATCATGACATCTGATTTTTTTCCTAAATTTTATTTAAGATATAGTGTGAAATGAGGGCAAGTTTCTATTTCATAAGCAAAACTGTACGTTTAAAGGAGAAGTCACAGATGACTTCACAGGGGGTTACTTCTGGGAAAAGAGGCAAATTAGAAATATACTTCTGTTATTTAGGTAATTATATAATTTTCCTTCTTTGAGATTTCTAAAACAATAACCTCAGAAATTAAAAGGATTTGTTAATCATTAACTGACAAGAACTTTTCTTGTATAGTGAATTCTTGCTTTTATAGAATGTCTTTGTGTGCTGTAACATATGTACAAAAAATATAAAAGTATTGCTCATCTCAGAGACAAATACCTAAAATAAATCTGACTGTAGATTTTTCAAGGAATTTTAATAAAAGCTCCAGATACGATCCACCCTTCCGTAATATTATTTTTATTGTGCTGTTGGATGGGGGACATGAGGGCCCCACAACACCTATTTTTTTGTATTATTAAAAAATGGTTACAGGATTGATAAGTGGCAACAATTTTCTTTTCTTTTATTGTCTTCTATTGAAACACTCATATAAATGTTTTTTGATGTGGTCAATTTGGTAGGAAATTATTAGTTATACTAGTACACTCCATTTTAAGACCTCTTCAATTGTCAATACTGAAGCTAGCTACTTGTTGGCTATTCAAATGATCATGAAAAAACAGAGATTAGGACTTGATGTTTAATACATTTTTTATTGTTAGAGTGTAAGAGAGCCTTGGTAATATGTATTTGCTTTGATATTCTGATTAGCTTTTCAATTTGCTGCATTTTCTCACAATGGAAAGCATTATTTAAATCTGTCTTCAATACTGTGGTTCTGAACCTCTGCATCTACAGAAGCTTAATAATTCAGATAGTTTTGGTTTATATGTTATTACTTTATTTCATTTTATTATAAAAGAACATCACATGAATAAACATATGTAGTACTTACATATTAGCAACAATGAATATCCACATAAGCCTTTGGTACTGAAAAAAGTCCACTACAGTTTTTTAAATAATTTAATATTTTTATAAGCCAAATCTTTGTAAAATGATTGTTTCCTGCAGAAACTGTTAAATTAAAAGACAAATATTTTATGGAGTATGTATAAAATTAAGAAGTAATTAAACATAATATGGATTTATAAAGAGAAATAAGTAGAGATGATATTCATGTAACCTAAGATGCTCTCAGAATTGTTTGTAAAAACTACTAATGCATTATCTCTGGGATGTAAAAACCAAATCTTAAGAGGGTAAATTACAAATGAGTTATTATAGGTAGGTTACTATATCTTTATGTATTTTAAGCGAATAAGAAACAAATTTTGATGAAATAAAAACAATGCAGAGAATCTCATTTGGAAAGTCTTTAAAAAAAAAAATAGGTGGCTTCCCTGGTGACGCAGTGGTTGAGAGTCCGCCTGCCGATGCAGGGGACACGGGTTCGTTCCCCTGGTCCGGGAAGATCCCACATGCCGCGGAGCGGCTGGGCCCGTGAGCCATGGCTGCTGAGCCTGCGCATCCGGAGCCTGTGCTCCGCAACGGGAGAGGCCACAACAGTGAGAGGCCCGCGTACCGCAAAAAAAAAAAAAAAAAAAATGCTTTTCCACTTGGGGCCAGGATTCAGCAAAATTCAGAAAGGAGACATTCCCCCCCTTGATATTCCTTCTCTTGTTATTTTTAAGTGTTCTGTCCCAGAGTGGGCTACTCTGTCCCCGACTTAAGGTCTGCCAGCCTTGGTCCTAGAGAAATACACCCTACACTTTTCCTTCCATCACACTCCCATTGTTCTTAAAATGTACTCATCCTATTTTCCAGAAGTTAGGGCATCTGATAAAAATAATCCATGCTCACAAGAGAGGGCTCCAGAGCTTTGTTTCTTGTAACCTGTAATTCAGGCCTCCCTTCCTCCTCCCAGTAGAATTTTAATAACTTCTCTCAGCAGACAGGATCCAAGGGAACGGCTAACTGTTGAGGACCTCAGTCTCAAGTGAGGAGACTGATGCCATTACAAACAGTTTGGGGAAAATATTTTGGGGGAGAAAGAGTGTTTTGTTAACGATTCGTCTTGTCTATGGCATTTAAACAAAATTTCTGAGTATGTTTTATGTGAAGGGTCCATCACAGAGATGTGTCCATTTCTCTAAGATATTCCTTAAGAAATATACATCTTTCTTGTAGTGGATGAAAATTAACTGCACATCTTCAGACTATTTTGGTATTCCCATACACTTAGAAACTATCTAACATAATCAAAAGTTTTACATATGTATTTTAAAAATCATTTAATATCCTGAATTTAGCACTTTGGGTACCATATTTTTTGTACTGCAAGATAAATGTTATATAACTAAACTATAAAATATACTTATAAGTATTCTAAATTTTAGCTTACGGTAGACAAAACTCCTTTGCTTGCAAATGACAGAAAATAAGCTAAAGTTAGCCTAGACAATAGAGAGAGGCACTGATTTGTATAACTGAAAATCCAAGGAAAGAAAAGTCAGGCTGGATCCAGCAGCTCACACAGATTTAGCAAGATCATTTTCTTCATCCCTTAGCTCTTTTTTTTCACTCCACTATAAACAGTCTCTGGTAGAAGCTCACACTAAGTTGACCAGAAGGCTTCAGGTTTACCTCTGACCCTTTCAGCAAACTTTGTACAAAAGAATGCCTTTCCCCCATCACCACAGCAAAGGTACCTCAGATTGAGATCTGATTGGACTGAAGTGGGTCACGTAACCATACTGAACCAATCACTGCCTCACCCTGCGTGACCAGGCCTAAGGTCACTGGCCCACTCTTGCATTGATGAGCCACCTGCCCCTGCAACACCTGGACTCTCCGCTGAAAAGAGGGGTCCCTACACTGAGGAACTAAAATTCTTCCCCCAGAAGAAGAGCAACTTTATGTCTTAGAGGTAATACAGCCATAGAAAACTACCACACGGCCACATCGGGTCACATTCAAAACCAGTACTTAAATTTTCCAACCTCTGTAATCAGACAGAAAGACGGCGTCAGTTTAAGCATAGGTCTGAATGAAGCAAGTGTTTCAATTAAACTGAATTTTAAAGTATTTTTCAACAGCTACTCCATGTACAAACCCCTGCCCCACAATACTTGTCTTCTAAAAGCTTATAATCCAGTAAAAGTACAAGATTAATAATTATAATGCCAACAACTTTTTATCAAGTACCATAAAAAGAGATAAGAAATATTCTATTAGGATTCAGAATTTCATCAAACATTTTTGTCTTCCTGTTATATGGCGGGCAATAAACTAGAGAATTTTGCAGGTGTTATATCATTTATCATATCCAGTCAGAGAAATCAGGGCAGTTTTGGAAGAAATATTTGTACAGTAGTTCCCCCTTCTCCAGGGTTTTGCTTTCCGCGGTTTCAGTTACCTGCAGTCAACCACCGTCCGAAAATGTTGAAGGGAAAATTCCAGAAATAATCCATGAGATTTAAATGACTCACCTTTCTGAGGTAGTGTGAGGAAGTCTCGCTGCCGTGCTCCGGGCCGGCATCTTCGCGTCCAGCGTTTCCCCCGTGAGGCACTGAGCTGCCTTCCCGCTTATCAGATCGTCGCTCTCGCGAGTTTGAGGTTTGAGGTATCGCGGTGCTGGTGTTTGCGTCCCCTTTAATTCGCTTAATAGTGGCTCCAACGCGCGAGTAGTGCTTCCGGCCAATCGGACATGACAAGGCATATCCTTGCAGTGCTTCCTCTAAGCGATAGGGTGCCAGAAAAAAAATTCGTAGTCCGAGGTTGCCCAGATGTACTGTACGGACGAACCTGAATTTTCTATCCGTGAAATTGTGAAGAAGGAAAAATAAATCTCTGTCCGTTTTGTTGTGGCACCTTGAACTGCAAAAGTTATGGCTGCAGTGTGTGGTAAGTGCTTAATTAAGATGAAAACGGCATTGAATTTGTACAATAAGATATTGTGTGTGTGTGTGAGAGAGACAACATTCACATAACTTTTATTTTTTAATTTTTTATTGCTGTACGCGGGCCTCTCACTGTTGTGGCCTCTCCCGTTGCGGAGCACAGGCTCCGGATGCGCAGGCTCAGCGGCCATGGCTCACGGGCCCAGCCACTCCGCGGCATGTGGGATCTTCCCTGACCGGGGCACGGACCCGTGTCCCTTGCATCGGCAGGCGGACTCTTAACCACTGCGCCACCAGGGAAGCCCCACATAACTTTTATTACGGTATATTGTTATAATTGTTGTATTTCTTTATTAGTTGTTGTTAATCTTTTACTGTGCCTAATTTATAAATTAAACTTTACCATAGGTATGTATGTATAGGGAAAAACATACTCTATATCGGAGTCGGTGCTATCTGCGGTTTCAGTATCCATCGTGGCTCTTGGAATGTGTCCCCGTAGATAAGGAGTGGGGGGTGGACTACTGTGATAGTATCCAGAGAAAGCTAGAACTGGGGAGATGAGAAACATTCCAAAAGACAGGAAGGGAATGTGTCAGGGGACAAACATGGAGTATCAGAGAATTTCCCAGGCGGAGTGAGTTGTCTCCTGTTGTTAGCTGTAAGTATACTAGCAGGAGATCAGGGCAGACGGTTTGAGATTCTAATAGGGTGAACCTGCTGAGCAGATCATGACTAAGGGCTGTAAGTACCAACAGGGTTGTTGAGCAGGGGAAATCCATCGCAGGATGACCACGTTTTGCATCTGGGTGGGCTATCTAGCATCAGGATTTATTTACTTCTTGTATATATGTCACTATTGGTGACATACTCTTTAGGGTGATTTGGAGAAATGGTGGTCGTCTATGAAGGGAGGTATTCCTTTAAGACAAGTCACTGGCGCACCTCCCCAGGTGCCTCGAGGTTCTTATATAGGCTGTGGTTATAATGATTTTTTTTCATATTGCAGAGCTTTGTTGTGTTGTTTTTAATTTGAGAATAAGTGATACAGTGAAATGGTTTGAAAACAAACAAAACCTAAATATAAATATTTTAGTGAAAGTCTTTCTAACATTCCTATTTCTATATACCTCTGTTTACTCCCACCTTAACCCAGCAGGCAACCACTTTTCAGTTTTTTTTTTAAATCCTTCATTGTTTCTTTATGCAAAAGCATGTATGTATATACGCACGTGTGTGTATATATTTCTTTATTATATTAAAGGGAGTTCACTATATACACCTGCACTTTTTTTTTCTTTCAGTAATATCTTAGAGATATTTTAATTATAAAAATAAGAAACTGTCTAATTCTCTCTCTCTCTCTCTCTCTTTGTTTATAGTTGTACAGTGTTCCACTGTGTGGATATGGCATACTTAATCTAACCAGTCTAAAAGAGTCATGGGTGTTTTCAATTTTTTGCTAATACAAAGAATGTTTTAATATAATTGTGTACATTTGAAAATATATCTATGGAATGAAATCCCAGAAATTTCATTTATTAAAACTATTTATAAGCCAAGAGATAAAATAATTTTGATAGTTATTGCCAAACTATCCTTCACGTTAGTTGTAACTTTTTGAATTTCCATTAGCACTTAACGAGAGAGCTGGTGGAAGCTCCATAGCTTTTCTAACAGATTGTGTTACCAAACATTTCAGGTTTTGCCAGTCTGTAGAAAAATGTATCCTGATATAGTTTTATGTAATATTTCTGTTATTATGATTGAGGTTGGGCTTGTTTTTAAAAGAGCAAGGTCTATTTGTTTTTCCTAATAACAGAATGTATCCTTTCTCAACTGCATAATTAAGGACCAAAAGCATTAGTTAAGTTCAAGCCTAGAATGAGATGTTAAAGGAAATGAGGAATCGGGGCTAGCATATGTAAAATACTCTTTTTATAAAACTTGAAATAAGCAGTAGCTAAAAGAGGATGAAACATGAACACTGAAGTGAAGGAAAAGAGAAAAGGAATGAAAAATAAAAATAAAAAAAAAAAAGAAAATATATCCAGACATCCAACAATGTCTCAGAGGATACGAGGACAGATGGGTGTAATCACTAGCTCAAGTAGATAAATTAACCTGAAACAGAAGGAAGAGCACTTTAATGAGTGTGTATGTAGATGAACTGGATACAGATAAGATGAAGTGAGGAGAGGAAGGTGAGGAATATTTGCTTCATGGATTCTATCTTCTTTGAAATGGTAGGAAAGTCCATTTGATAAGAGGTAGTATTTAGAGGATGCCAAAGAATATGCAGACTATCTTATTTTAAAAATTGGCCTCGTCAAAAACATATAGTACAACTGTGAATTTTAAAGTTGATTTTTCACTTTCAATGGGCATCAGCCCTATTCAATTCCATAAATCCCATATTTATTATTCCATAAATAATTTTGAGCTCCAACTAAGTACACTGTGTTATGCTAAGAATTATTGGGGATACAGAGACTCAGTGTGCTAACTAGCCAGTGAAACCATCTTAGGTAGCTTAGTGCACAAATACAAGAATTTAAATATAAATTTATAAGTATAAATGCAAGGCCTTAGAAATATTAGAGAACATGCTATGTCAGAGTCTCAGTGGTTTCATTTTACCAAATCCAATGGCTATTTATGCATCTTCATATTATCCATATCTGAGTTGCATTTGATGCAACTGAACATTCCTTCTCTCTTGAAACTCCCTCTTCACTAAACTTCTATATTTCATTCTCCCAGTTTTTCTCCAAACTATTTCAGTGCTCCTTCTCTGTCTCTTTGCTAACTCTTCCTCATTATCCAGCCCTCTAAATGTTAAAATGTCCTGTACTCAATCTTCAGATTTCTACCTTTCTGGTCCTAGCTATTGTCTTCTTAGTTTATTCCTAGGTGCTATTATTTAGTGCCATGATTTTAAATACTATCTATATTCTTTTTTTAAAAAAATTTTTCATTTATTTTTGGCTGTGCTGGGTCTTCGTTGTGGTGCACGGGCTTCTCATTTCGGTGGCTTCTCTTGTTGTGGAGCACGGGTTCTAGGCGTGCGGGCTTCAGTAGCTGTGGCTCACAGGCTCTAGAGCACAGGCTCAGTAGTTGTGGAGCATGGGCTTAGTTGCTCCGCGGCATGTGGGATCTCCCCGGACCAGGGATCAAACCTGTGTCCCCTGCATTGGCAGGCGGATTCTTAACCACTATCTATATTCTGTTTAGACCTCAAGACCAAAACTTTTTGTTTTTTAACACTAAAACTGTAAATGCAGTTGCCTACCTATCATCTCCAGTTGAATGTTTCAAGAGACATCAAAATGAGTATGTTCAAAACTAAGCTCTTATTTACTCCCCACTTACCCACCCCCACCTGCTTCTCTCCTATTTTCATTTATCTCATTTAATGGCACCATCATTCATATCTCTGTTCAAGATAATAAATTAAGAATTACCCCCAATTCCACTCTTTCTCTCATACTCCCTACCCCAAACCACATCCAATTAATCAGCAATAAGCAGAGCCTGCAAAATTGACTTACCTCCCATAATCCTGTTTACTTTTCTAAATGTTGGCTCTTGAAAAGTTATATCTTTTTTTTTATACTAATGGCTCTTTTTATTTTTTGTTTCTTGGTATAATGAATTTTCCTCAAAAAACCTACTAAATGAATACACTACAATATATGACATTTAGATGACATCACAATTTTAGATAAACCATGCTTACTAATTCACTTTCTAGTTTCAAGTTAGAGAAGAATCATACAAAATATATGGAGCAATGTTGATTTGAAAATTTTTGAATGAACTCAAGAAGGTTGAAGAAGTAGCAACTTGTAGAACATTCCAGTTGGTTTGTTGGCCCTAAATTTTTTTTTTTTTTTGCTGTAATTTGTCATTAAGTATGCTCTGACAGCAAGAAAACTGTAAGTTTCATAAACATTGAAAATATTGGTGACGTAAAAGATACAGAAAAAAAGGAAATTTAATAAATATACTTTTTATATTTTATGTACTTTTTTTCAAATTGTTGTTACTACTTACATAAACCCATTTTTAAAATCTATTCATGCATTTTTATATTTATAAATGTTGATTGGGTATCTTGAGCTTTTATTTAACTGATTTTCTCTTAGCAAGAATGAATTAGACATTAAGCAAGTGGTAAATATGTATCAAAATATCCCAAATTTAATCACTTTTTACCACCTCTACTGCTGTTACTGCAGAGTCCTCTAACTCATCTCCCTGATTCTAATTTTTACATGATAGTCATTCTCCAAAGAGTAGCCAGAGTGACTTTCTTAAGACTTAAATCATACAATTCTCCAACTAAAACATTCCAAATGATTTTCTATTATACTTTAAATTAATTCAGTCTTTTTCCATGATTTGTCAGGCCCTCTATGTAATTACTCTGCTTTTGTTTGCTTAAATAGCATTTTGGATATGAGGAATCATTATTACATTTTTTAGTGGCTATCTTTACCCTGAACTGAATGGTCCATGAAAGTACTGACCTTGTTTGCCTTTTTACTACTGAATACCTAGAACCTAGAACAATGGTAGACATATAATAAACACTCAATAAATATTTGATTAGTGAAAGAACAAATAATATAAAAGCTGACTGGGGGCTGTAGAGTCAGGGAAGGCTTCTGGAGATTTGTGACTTCTCTTGGATCTAAAAAATAAGGTAAGTTTAGGGGAAGAGAAGCTAGAAACGTATTTCAAACAAATGACACTTTATGGGTTCATTTTGAGCAACCTGGCAGTGATGAAAGGTTGGAATGGAATGCTGGATCCGTTATATACTGTGGCACTTTTTTGAAACTCAAAACAAATAAGCATCTGAAAACGTATTGCATAAATTGGTAGAGAACACCAGCTACTTCTAAGCATTTAAATTTTAAGCTGTTTTTCTAAAACTAGGGTATTAAAATTGAATAATTTTGTTTACTTTAGATTCATTTCCTAAACACTTAGTGAACTTTTTGTTTTAGTCTCTGCTGATGTAATGACAAGCGTAGAGTCAAAACGAGATTTCTTTTTAAAATGGAATGCTCAGGAAATTAAGTGCTGAGTCGGGGGAAATTTTTTTTTAATTTATCTTTCCACTTCAGTTAATTTCATATTAGAATTTTAAGGGATAGAAACTGAGCAATGAAGTCCATATTCATCTTATTCGGGAAATCAAGTAGTCTTAGCCTCTATTTATACCTTGATGGTTCTCCTAAAGGAAATAGAATGTAGGAGGAAAAATGAGTGTTGATTACCCCAGTGGTACCTCCAGCACTGTGGTAGGTACCATGGTGTTACCCCAAGCAAACAATATCCCCTTCTTGTCTAGATGCTTACAGTAGCATGAGACATTCATTAATATAAATTATTAGAGTGGCATTATTAATAATAATCATCAGAGCTATGATTTATTATTATTTATTTATTTATTTATTTATTATTTATTAGGTGTTTTGCATACCTAATAGTATTTGAATCCCACAAAAATCATGTAAGAGAGTTAGTATCTCCATTTTAAAGATAAGGAAGCTTAGGTTGAGTGGGTAAGTGCCCAAATTTATAATGCTGTTTGGTTGGTGGGTTATGATTTGTAGGCAGATTTGGGTAATGCAAAATCTGTGTTATTTTCACTATGCCATGCTATAATTTCTAATCCTGTTAGGTGTCAGCAGTTAAGTGATACTGGACTTTATTCATGAGGCCCTATAGTCTGAAAGGGTCTAGAAGGATCCTGCTTTGTTTGATATCTAAAACTATGCCATCTGTGGAAAACCTGTTGCTTTTTCACTATATACATATATCCTTATGTAGAGATGTTATAAAATATGTGAGGAAGAAAACATTTTTGCCTTAGTTTTTGTCATACTGTAGGTACTTTTTCTATTTCACTTCTTCTGTCTTCTCTGGACCCTGTGTCTCCTTTCTGCCCCTAGATTCCCGATTCCTTCTTAGAGTCATGCTGTCCATTATGGTAGAAACTAGCTACAGATGGTTATTTAGCACTTGAAATGTGGCTAGTTTAAACTGAGTGTAAAATAAACACCAGTTTTTGAAGACAGTACAAATAAAAAAGTTATAAAATATCTCCTTAATATTTTTACATTGATTATATGCTAAAATTTTGACATAGTGGGATAAATAACATACATTATTAAAATACATTATTTTAATATAATCACTTATTTCATTTTACTCATCTAGTATGGCTACCAGAAAATTTTAAATTATTTGTGTGGCAAATTATTTCTAGTGGATGGCACAGCTTTAGGCCATCTCCTCTTCTCACAAGACTACTTTGACATTCTTATCCACTCTTATGATTTAAATTTAATCAATATGGTCCTTAATTTTTTATCTTTGGCTTTGGTCTCTCTCCCAATATTGTTCCTTCTTCCAATTGTCACTTGATAACCTATTCCGTGATGTCCCATCAGAAGTTCAAACAGAATATGTCTCATGTTAAACCTATAATCTCCCCACAGAATCCCCATTCTCTTTCCAACTTCAGTTAAGCTATCTCTGTTCTTCAAATCACTTAAGTAAGTGAGCTTGGTATCTCCAAGGACTCCTGTCCATACATCCAATCAACTGTCATTGTTAGGGGCATCCATTTCCTTCTTTCAGTGTTCACTTATTGTCATAGTTACTCATTTGGATATCCATTAAGTCTTGTCTAGACTATGGCAAAGGGGTCTTATTTACTTTCATACTCATTTCTCTTACCTCTTTAGTTTGCATATTTAATATTTATTTTATGTCTTCATGGTGATGGTTGGGTTCAAGTTAATTAATACAAGTAAGAATTTTTATGACCTAGTTATATTCTATTTAGAGTTTTAAAAGTGATTTTGCATAATTATTTTATGTGGTTATTCTAGCAAGCTAGTGGTAAAAGCAGAAGATTTAGTAGAAGACAAGGAAGCTTGGAGAAATAGAAGTGTTTGAGGACATGCTGAGAACATATTTCTCCCAAATTCTGGTCTAGAAGTTTTTTATTTCTTGTGGAGATAGTGAAGTTTTTTTTTTAATTTGGAGTATAGTTGCTTTACAATGTTGTATTACTTTCTGCTGTACAGCAAAGTGAATCAATTATACGTATACATATATCCACTCTTTTTTAGATTTCCTTCCCATTTAGGTCACCACAGATCACTGAGTAGAGTTCCCTGTGCTATACAGTATGTTCTCATTAGTTGTCTATTATACGTAGTAGTGTATATATGTCAATCCCAATCTCCCAATTTGTCCCACCCCTCCCTTTCTCCTTTGGAAACCATAGGTTTGTTCTCTACATCTGTGACTTTATTTCTCCTTTGCAAATAAGTTCATCTGTACCATTTTTCTAGATTCCACATATAAGCAATATTATACGATATTTGTTTTTTCTCCTTCTGACTTATTTCACTCTATATGACAGTCTCTAAGTCATCCATGTCTCTGTAAATGCCACAATATTCCATTGTGTATATGTACCACATCTCCTTTATCCATTCCTCTTTGATGGACATTTAGGTTGCTTCCATGTCCTGGCTATTGTAAATAGTGCTGCAGTGAGCATCAAAACGGGTGCATGCATCCTTCTGCATTATGGTTTTCTCTGGATATATGCCCAGAAGTGGGATTGCTGGGTCATATGGTAGCTCTATTTTTAGTTTTTTAAGGACCCTCCATACTGTTCTCCATAGTGGCTGTAGCAATTTACATCCCCACCAACAGTGTAGAAGGGTTCCCTTTTCTCCACACCCTCTCCAGTATTTATTGTTTGTAGATTTTTTGATGGCCATTCTGACCGGTGTGAGAGATAGTAAAGATATTAAGAGCACTGCCTGGGAAGTCAGAAAAAACAAAGTTCAATCTTGGGCTCCACCACTTGCTAGGTATTGTATATGTTATATTGTACAAGTTACTTAATCTCTCTGAGCCCAAGTTTCCTTATCTATAAAATGAGGAGTTTCCTCACAAGATAAAAAAAGAATGTATATAAAGAACTTTGCCTAGTTTGTGTCTCACAATATTGTTTTAGAAGGGTTAAATGTAGCGTGAATAGTAGTTATAGTAGTAATTGTTTTATCAGGTTGTCTTGAATCAAATGATGACCATTCTCCCCTTCATTATGATATAAAAATCATGCCAGGATAATTTTGATTTATTTCAATTCTAAGTATTATGATAGGATTTGGAACTCATCAAAAGCAATTTCTTGCTATTAGTTTCATTTCCTCAATACAGCTGTGTGGAGGAGAAGGAAGAAGACTCACTCTTTTCTTGTTTGTTTACCAATTTTTGGTTGATATGGAAATTTTCCTCTGAGCAGCTCAAGATGTGTCCTAACCAAAAATACCCTTTAATTTTGAAGAATTCATATTCATCACACAGAGCAGTTTAAAAAGTGAAAGGCAGCCATTGACTCTTGGACTTAAAATTAAAATGAAGCAAAGAAGAACTACAGAAACCAGGAGAGAGAAAAAAAAAGTAGAATTCTTTTCACCCACTTTTATATTATACCTAATTTTTGCCTAGGGTTATAAAGTATTAATGCAGATTGTCCATGAGGCATGGGGGTCCTAGCAAAATGATTCTGAGGAAAAAAATAAGATGTTGGGATGTCCAAGGTGCTTATCCAGTTAGCAAAGTCTTTTTCTGTTTTTATTCTGTTTTGTTCTCCCCCTGAGGAAACCTGCTCAGGATTCCATGTATGGAGGTTGACTGAATATACCAATCTCAGTCCTAATCCTGAAAGCACTTGGTATTAGGATATCCATTAAATGACAGCAAGGTGTGGCAGTGGGAAGTGACTGACAGAATGCTAGGGAGATAAGTGGCTGTGGTGCTGTCCCTGGAGAATTAGCTGCATCCTACAGGCCAGAGGGCTTTAGGTTAGAAGTCTGGCTCTAAGAAAGTGGATTAACAAGTGGGCCATAGTTTCAGGGTGGGAAATCAGCTTGAAAGGAAAACCAGAGACTAGTCAGTATGGCAGATGGTTAGGGAGTATGTCTTGAGTCAGGGATGGGAGCAAGTTGAGATGCAGTGGATGTTCTGACTTCCCCTAACCATCATGCACTGTATCCCAGGTCCATTTGGCAGCTTTTGATGTGGAGAAGTAGGAAAGAAGCATGAGAATCCAGTAACACTTGGGACTGAGAATCAGGACCATTCTAATATGGTGGCAAACCTGAACTTGTTGGAAATGCTCATAGTACTGGCAGAATTAGAGGCAGAGGATTTCAGACAGGCACCAAATATCTGTAATGTTCTTGGTACGATGCAGAGCAACAACACTGAAAAAACAGCGTCTGACTTTAAGGATCCTACAATTTGGCAGAAGGGACACGCAACTCAAATAGATAACAGAGAACAAAAGAAGTCAGGATATGATTATCTGCCAAAATATAATAGGAACAGTAAAGGAGGTCAGAGCAGAGAGGGGGAAATGGGAACTTGCTTAGCAATAGCAAAGAGCACAGCACAATATCCTACTCTTGGTAATTTCAGATCATGTTGAAAAAATTGTACAAATAAATGAAATAATGTTAATCTCCAGTGAACCTCTTTCTAAAGCAGAAGTACAAATTCAGTCTCAGTTTTGTTCTCCATTTTCAATCCTACCAGCTTGGATTTTAAAATAATAAGATATTGAAAATGATATTAATTTAATATGCAGCAGAAACTGCTCAACCCTCAAATCAGAGGAGCAAAACTCCTAGAGGTGATTGACATCTGGGGTCACAGTCATGGATATTCCCAGATCAGTCAAGTTTTCTATGCAAATCAAGGGGGAAGGGAGAGAAAGTCTGAATCAGAGAGAACTTGTCCTATTTACAAGATGTTGAAGCGGCCCACCTCCACCTGACAGTTACCATGCATACCTTGAGCAGTTTTTCACATCTCATCATTTTCGAGAGAAGACACACAGATATACATTTTTTTTAAAAAGTAAAAATTCTCATGTTTCAATTGGAAACTGATTCAAAACACTCGAAAACATTGTTCAGGCCCAACAACATATGTCTGTGGGTTGAATTTGGTTGGCAGTCTGCCGGTTTTCCACCTCTTCTTGAATTTATAGCTGTTCCTAAGAAAACAGGAGCAGGGTGTAATGATTAGAGAGAACTAGAATCCTCCAACTAACTTCTGTACACACAATAAATCGTAATAAGTGTTTAGAGACTGACTAGCACATTGCTTTATGAAAAACCTCCATTTATCTGCAACTTTTTCATTTAGGTCCTTGTTTTGTTTGTCTGCCTTTCACGACTAGGCTCAGTTTCCTTACTTGGAAGAACAAACTCTTCTGCTACCAACCCTCTTCAAAGCATTTTTTTAAACATTAAGATATGTCTCCAAAAGGTTAACTTTTCTAAATAATAGCAAGTATAGTAATCCTTAGTTTCCCTGATTTTCACAAAATCACAAGATATTGGATTCCGACCAGAACATCTACACTTTTAAAGGATGAATTGTTGTAGGGGAAATAAAAGAGAGTTTAGTATGTCTTAAATGGTGATAATAATAGTAACAACAATTTAAACATATGTGCACACATGCATACACACACATACATGTGTGAAATTCACAGTGCATAGAATGAGGAAATGTAGCCCAAGTGTGGTTGTATAACCCATTTTATCATATGTGTTATCTATTAATAGATGATTATAAGTTCCAGAAGTGGTCATGACAATGGATATAAATGATGTGGGAGGACAGACAGAAAAAGAATTACTGTTCAATAATTTTTTAATTAAAAAGGTAATCATGATAGACATTTAAAAACTCTAACATTTATGAATTCCTTTTTTACTTCAATGTGTCCAAGACAAAATCCTATAGTTTGCTTTATGAGGAGCCTAAATTAAGATAGAAATTTAGCTACATTACTTCAAATTACAGTAACACTCAATTAACTGGAAACTAGTTCGATAATGCATATAACCATCTCTACCTCCTACCTCCTGGGGAGAGGCCTCTGAACTCTACTTTGAGGAAAGAGAAGCAAAACAGGACTTATTTAAGTGGGAAAATATCCCCCGAACAAACCCTGGGTTGAGGTTCCTAATAATACAGCTGAAGCTCTTCAAGAGACTATAGCATCATAAGAGCCTTTAGTTAACCAGTCTAGAAAGGACACAATTTAAGATGTATAATATACAGAACATATTGAAGTATCTTCAAAGACTAGGATTGGAAAAACTCAGAAACTTTTAATTTAAATAATGTGGACTGCTAAATATTTTTTTTGCTATTTTGACATTCTTGGCTTCATGAAAGAAAGCCTCACTTCCACAAAATTTCAGATTAAATTTGAAAACAACAATATTTTGTGGAATCTGTTTTGTTCTCACACTAAACACCCTTTGATATTTAACAAGCAAGAGAACAGTTTTCCAAGTGTTCAAATTGACATTGTTTTACTCACACTTACTATGTTCATGATATAAACATTAAAAAAACAAACAAACCAAAAAAAACAACTTGCTGAAAGTTCTGCAATAGACCTAGATGGTTTGTGGTATGATACTACTGGGTTTTTCATTTATGTAAAATAATTCATTTTGCAGCAATTGTTAGGACTGGATGTATGTTCTGGATAGCTAAACATCATATTTTAATTAATCTCAAATAGGATACTCATAGTGTTACTTTCACGTACCTATGTGTCTGTGTGTCAATTTTTATACTACCTACTTAGCTACCTGCTCACTTCTCTCCTCACTGTTCTCAACTGCGATCCACACCACTCCCCCAAACCACCAACATATTCCAAAGTGAGGTTTACTTCCAGAAAACTTAATTAGAGCAAAAATATTAACAAATATGAACCTAGTATCAATGGGCTTTAAAAATAAGACACTGTAGTAATTGGTAACATTTTTAGGACAATGCAGATACGAAATAAAAAATAACTTTATATAATTCTATAGACTTGTTTCTCATCAAAGTTCAGTGTGCATTTGAATCACCAAGGGTGATGGCCAAACATGTCCTTTCTCAGGCTCCTCCTCAGTCTTGCTGAAAGGAAATATCTTGGGAAGGTGCAGTTAAATCTGCATGTTTATGAAGCTACTCACACTGACCCTTGAGAATCATTGCTCTATAGCTGTCTTCTTCCTCACTTCTAGAGATACCTTTTCATTTTCAACTGAAGTTGAGTTATTTGTGACCCTAACTCCCAGGAGAAATCTTAGCTTAATGCAGGTGTTTTTTAACTAATTCCAGTGAAATGGAGTTCTGTGAGTTCAATAATAAATTATAACAAGTGATTATGGCTTTTAGTCTGCACTTGTGATACACAAATCAAGTGTGTTGCCCCCTTATTTACAAGTCCCAGTGCCTCAGCGAGTCCTTCCTCATTAGGCATTTGTTTTGTCCCTGACCACAACTTCCTCTATTGGAAACCTGGTCATTCATTGCCTCATTCTCTTGCTAGGATGAAAGTCCTACCTCTCTACTGAGAGTCTCCCACGTGGGTAACTGAGCTAGCTCTGAACAAATACCCAGTGTTCAGAACTCTGACATTAACAAACCTCCTGGTTGATAACAATCTGCAAATCTGAACTTCTGAGTATCGCTCCTCTCAGAATGGTTGTTTCTTCCCACCTGTTAGATAAATCTTTCTATTCAACTTGGATACCCAGTTGCCAGTATTTACCAAGACTGTAACCAGATATTTCTGTAATTATTAGACAAAACTGCACCTACTGTCAATATTTGTGGATAGGAAAGCTCTCCAGTATCTGTTCACTCCAGATGGAGGGCCAGATCCTGGTCCTTTTTCACCTAGATAAATCACGAGAG
The DNA here is from genome assembly GCF_003676395.1 of Aethalodelphis obliquidens. Taxonomy (NCBI): domain Eukaryota; kingdom Metazoa; phylum Chordata; class Mammalia; order Artiodactyla; family Delphinidae; genus Aethalodelphis; species Aethalodelphis obliquidens. The sequence continues at coordinate 86,424,124 of NW_020837946.1, read as the reverse complement.
ATGACAAGTCCTTCTAATCAAAAAAATACACACACACACACACACACACACACACACACACACACACACACACACACACACATGAATTATTTATATAGAAAGAACGTTATCCTGCCTCACACCAAACACAATTATTTCCAGAAGGATCACAGTTCTAGAAAAAAGTTTAGGGACTTCCCTGATGGCGCAGTGGATAAGAATCTGCCTGCCAATGCAGGGGACATGGGTTCGAGCCCTGGTCTGGGAAGATCCCACATGCCACGGAGTAACTAAACCCGTGCACCACAACTACTGAGCCTGCTTTCTAGAGCCCGCGAGCCACATTGAGCCCACACGCTGCACCTACTGAATCCTGTGCACCTAGAGCCCGTGCTCTGCAACAAGAGAGGCCACCGCAATGAGAAGCCTGCACACTGCAGCGAAGAGTAGCCCCCGCTTGCCGCAACTAGAGAAAGCCCACGCACAGCAACAAAGACCCAATGCAGCCAAAAATAAATATAAAATAAATAAATAAATCTTTTTAAAAAAAGTTTAAATAACAAAACTCTTTAGAGGAAAATATATGAATAGTCTTTGTAGCTTTGGATTAGGCAAGAATTTCTTAAGAGGACAAAAAAAGCACTAATTGTAAAAGGAGATAAATGATAAATTGGATATATTAAAGCTAAGGACCTCTACTAATGAACATATTACAGTAAGAGAGTAAAAAGCAACCTACAAATGAAAAAAAGGATCATTATTGCAACATATATATTAAAAGGAAACTTGTATCCAGAATATAAAAACAACTCCTACAAATCAGTAAGAAAAGCACAAACACCCTAATAGAAGAATTAGCAAAAGTTTTGCACAGGTGCTTCCAAAGAATATCACACAGCAATCAGCTACACAAATGAAGATTTGAGTGAAATAAGCCCAGCAATTAAAAAGTATATACTCTAAGTTTCCTTTTATATAAAGATCAAAAGTAGGCAAAACTAAGAAGACAGAATGTTGATTATCCTTGGTGGGGTGGGGTGGATAGTGACCGGAAGGGAGCTTCAGAGGGCTTCTGGAGTGCTGATGATGTTGAGTTTCTTGATTTGGGTGTGGTTACAGGAGCGTGCATTCAGTTTGTGACAATTCATTGAACTTATATGCAAACACAATCGTATACATACACACACATAAACACAAAAACTATTTAAAATGTATTTTATGCATATATAATTGAGCAAGAGAGAAACCAATTTTTAAATGCATTTTAAAAGATATGCTGAAATGTTTTATCTTAATGGTGCTGTCATTGTCACAACAGTGGACTATATTACTGTCCCATTCTCAGACAGGTCCCTTTGGCACTGAAATACAATTCAGTCAATTCAGAGTTTGAAGACATGAGCATTAGGGAAAGACTAATTGGATACAATAACAAATTTGCTAAATAAAACAAATGTCATCCACATTTTCCTACTGTCAATTACTGACTCCCGTTAATTACTGTCAAACACTACGCAATATGCAGCTTCCTCATATTTTAACTTGGGCAGGCCAAGATAGAGATGGAGGGAACCTGGTGTATTGCAATCAATGTGTGATTAGATTTAATCTGCTTGGTAAAAGGGCTTTGCAACTGAGTCATGTACTTTAGGAAATAAATACTATAGAACATGAAATTGGAGGAAACAAGCAATCGCAAGTTGAAATGTATATTTGTGCACTTGATACTCTTCCAACAAAGATCAGAGAATGAGCCCTGTCCCAGAGGGTGAGACTGCTTGTTTTGCCAGTGCTTTTTAATTCTGTGGCTGCCGAACAACTTCTTCTACAGCTGATGTTTTCTCCTTAAGTGACATTTCATCATCCAGTGCCCTAAGATAGTCACCCTGTTTTCCCTTAATTGATACTTGTATGCAAGAGGCGGAAAATGGCTCAGCATTTCTTGCTATATTAGTTCAAAACTGACAGAGGAAACAGAGAAGAGATTGCACTGCTTATGCCCCTTATGGTTTTCCTGTGTATCTAAGGAGATTGCCATTTCATAAAATTTCTTATGCTGCCTGAACATAATTACAGTAATGCAGGCATTTTGTTCCTATTTGCTTTTCTATTTTTTACTGCTTACCTGATCACCAGAGGGAAATTCAGAAGCAGTTTCACTAATCTTAACTTTATTTTCTTTTATGCCCTTAATAAGATGTAATTGTACCCTTAGACCTCCCTTCTGTAAATGCTTCATTTTGTCATTCCGGTGAAGCCTTTACCTTCCTCTTCATTTGATTGGTAACAAGAAGCATTAAACATGTACCTGGAAGTTCAAAGTGAGGTTCCTGAAGTTTTTCCCCCAAGTCATGGGGTGCTCTTTTCGTAAGATTAGTGTTTACAAATAGATGCTGTGATATTTATTCTAATTTAAAGTTAATTAAGAAGCATCCCATGAGAATGCTCCTGTTCATTGTGCAGCCTCAGTGGCTGGAGATCCATTCTGGGTCCTTCCCACCAAGTCTTTTGGAATGGGATTATGCCTTAAACAAAGGCATCAACATTTCCAGGGATCTATAAGAGCCCTTTTTTTTTTTTAAGATTTTATTTTAGAATTTATTTATTTTATTTTATTTTTTATTTTTTGGCTGTGTTGGGTCTTTCTTGCTGCATGTGGGCTTTCTCTAGTTGCGATGAGCAGGGGCTACTCTTCGTGTAGTGTGCGGGCTTCTCATTGCGGTGGCTTGTTGAGGAGCGCAGGCTCTAGGCACGCGGGCTTCAGTAGTTGCAGCATGTGGGCTCAGTAGTTGCAGCACACGGGCCGTAGAGCACAGGCTCAGTAGTTGTTGCTCATGGGCTCTAGAGCGCAGGCTCAGTAGTTGTGGAGCACGGGCTTAGTTGCTCCACGGCATGTGGGATCTCCCCGGACCAGGGATCAAACCCATGTCCCCTGCACTGGCAGGCAGATTCTCAACCACTGTGCCGCCCAAGAGCCCACTTTTTTTAATAGAGCTGCAAGTTTCTCCTAATCCGGCCCTAATCAACTGTCTCTCCCTAGGTTTCCCAACTAGCCACCCCCACTCTGTCATTTGTTGTGGATGTTCACTTTACTTTTCCTGAAATCTTGTGATCTCAGCTTGCACTGCCCTTGATATCCCTTCTCTGCCTTTTGGATCCTATTTATCATACAACATCAAGTTCAATGTCACCTTCACCTGGAAATTGCCCTCAATCCCATTCTCCATTGCACTCTTATCAGACTTCATTGTAAGCAAGCATGCTTATGTCTAACTCTACCCCAGAATTCTTAACAATTTTTGTAGAAACTGTGGGACCTAGCAAGTCAGTTTCTCAGGGTAGAGGCTCAATAATTATTTGAAATATAAAACCAGTTGCTTTGCTCCCAGTAGGTTGGAGACTAATGGGCTAAGGTGCTCAGGGGTTGAGAGGTAGCAACAAGATACCAAGGTGGCCTACCACACAGTTTTGGTTAGTAGTTATTCTACTTAAAACATATTTTATATTTTACTCATCATTTTTACCATTTAGGATACCCATATGCAATGACAATAACTGTATTACAATTTATCCATGCAGATGATCTGCCAGACTTTGTCAGTAAATGCAGTCTATCACCCAGATTTCCTGATATATGTTAACTAAATGCAAAGCCTTATTATCACATTTCCTATATATAATACCTGCCAAAGTCAAAGACAGTGTTACCCAATGGGGTGGCTATGGTCAAATTCCTTTACTGTGATCTTCCTTTCTCATTATATTTGACATTTTTGAAACTGAATTTTATTGTACTCTCTCCGCTTCTGAAAGTGGTCTGGGAAATTAGACTTAATAGAGATGTAGAAGCCACAGGGAAAAAAGAAAAGGAGAGTGAACCGGGAAGAAAGTGAAATTAAAATGTTATTTTGGTAAATGGATGCTCTGGTGGAGACGGCAAACAATTGCAATGCAAGTTAATTACTGACCTGTCAGGCAAGTGTAGCAAAGAGGTTGTGCCACACGTTACTGGAGCCACCACTGCCACAAGTCATTTCCACAGGGGAACAAACAGACTGTGCTCTACCACAGATGAGTAGAAGACCTTTCCAGGGGACAGAAATGAGTTTCTGATATCATATTCATCTGTGGAGTTTCCACACACTCTTACTAGACCTGGAGAAGCAACTCATCTTACACATTCCGGAAAGGGAATGGGGTCATATTGCCACAGAGGGTTCGTGTGTGTTAAGGCAGAGAGGACCTTGGTGGTGACCAGACAGCTCACTGCCACACAGTGAAAACCCAGGCTAAGACTCATGGAATGGGAAAACACTGGGGCACACTCAGTGCTTATCTCTCAGACAGTTCTCCTCACAAAGTCTTTAGTGAGAATCCATGTCAGGCAAGAGAGTCCTTCTATTCAGAGAAAAAAATGTTAAGCACCTGAAGAAAGCTGAAACTCCAGGGAGATGTTCTCTATTGTTAGAACACAGAGCCCTGCTAAGTTGCAAGGTGGTCAAAAATGCAGTCATTTTTTAAAAATAAGAAATAAAGAAAAGGATTATCTGAAATGGAAATATGGTATTGTTCATATTTTTTGAAATTTTGTATGATTTTCCAAGTATACTTTAATGTTGGCCTCAAAAGGTATGAAAAGCATTGCTTCTTTGCAGCCTCTAACTTATGAAATATCCATCGTTCATTGGCCCTTAGAGCCACTGGGCAGAGCAAGTTATACATATTCTTTTTAAAATAAGAACTAAATTAGGTCAAAGACATTCCTACTGATAATGCTTTCCTAAGCTATGTACTCTGGCATTACCTAGGTTCTATATTTGTTTTCCATTTCTATATTCTGCAAATATTTATTCAGTCTTTATTGTTTTGTCAGAAAGCACGGGGACATTTATAAATGATTAAATAGAAAGACTTACATGATCTATACTTAATATGGATGCACTTCGATCATTTTATCTACCTGATCTCTGTCAGATTTCCTTTGGAATTCTTGTTACCTTGTTTTTCCAGACACAGTTGCCACTTGACTTGGCGGTCTATGACTAAAGCAAGGATGTTTGGAGATGCAGGACTTGAGCTCTGTCCTGGGACTACTTTGAACAGGTTGTGGCACCTTGGGGAAGAGTCTGTATCCTTGAACTTCAATTTTCTCTGCTCTGTAGCATGTAGATAATATCATAGTGCCTATTCAGTTTCTACTAACTCAAATAATTCTTAATATATTTTTATTTTAATGTTGCTGATGGGAAAAAGATGTCAAAAATATACTTTCTACCTCAAAAGGGCAAGCTGCTGAGCCTTAGTGTAATTAACAGAGTGCAACAAATAATTGACAGAGCAGCTTTGAAATTTATGATTAGATGAAATATCACATTCATTCCTATTTGGGTATTTGCAGTGTGAGTGGGAGAATCAGGCCCAGAATATCACTGAGCCAAGTCTGTTGAGCAGAGCCAAAGTTTGTGTGGCTCTTATGAAGTGCATTCTCATCACTGTTTCCTGTTTTTAAAACAGTATTGAAAGTGGAACTAGTGTAACATCACAAGCTATTCTTGCTGTTCTCTTGGTACATACAAAATCAGGAAGTCTACAGAAATTGTGAAGCCAGTCTTAAGTGATTTACATTTCAACTTCTAACTCAGGGATATTTATTTGGAGAGTTTTGTAAAAATCAAATGGATATTTTAAACACATGCAAAATGAACGAATGTGTTGTCATTAGTCATTCACCATGCTTCTGTGTGCCTCCTATAAGAATATAAATGCATACGTCATCAATGTTTTTTCTAATAGAATTTGGTAACAATGATGATGATGATGATGATTAGATGATATGTTATGAAAGAACAAGAGAAATACGGAATAAGCATGTAGATCGCATGAAACTTAAACTTAATATGACTTATAGTTAACAAAATGTTTCATGTTACGAAGTTGCATAGAAATAAGCATACAAAAGTATTATTGATTTTACAAGTCCTCTACCAAATCTAGAAAGTTAAGGGTCAATGAGAAATGAAAATACAGGTGGAACAACAGAATACGATTTCAAAACCCTGTGTATATTCTTGGAATAATAACTCAGAAAGACTCACAGATTAGAGCTCTTCATTGCCTTTCTGAGTATATTCTGAAATTGATACTTATGTTCCTGGAATTATATTCACTCCCTGATGCTGGGAGCAAGTTATGATGGACCCTGGGGTTTGAGGGTTTCTCTCTTTTTTTAAAAAATATTTATTTATTTATTTAGCTGCCCGGGTCTTAGTTGCGGCATGGGAGATCTTTTAGTTGCAGCATGCAGGATCTTTAGTTGAGGCGTACAAACTCTTAGTTGCGGCATGTGGGATCTAGTTCCCTGACCAAGGATCGAACCCAGGCCCCCTGCGTTGGGCGCGCAGAAACCCTTGAGGGTTTCTTTTGACTCAGGGTTGGGAAGACTTTATATTGGAGTTTATTCCCCTAGAACCTTCTTTCATAAAGACTCAAAAACTAGAGCACCCTGGCAGGGCCATCACGTCCCACAACTCCAAGAGGCACCCTTTACTAGAATGCAATGCTAATATCCTATTCCTAGTCACAAGTGCTACCTGCCTCTACTTTTACTTAAGATCACACACAAAGTAGAGTAATCAAAGGTTTTCTACTGTAAGATATTTTCCTACATAGCCGGAGGAGTTTCCAGTATGTGATTCAGGTAAATGATTCCCTGAGAGTTCATGGGAAGTCTGACTAATCATTTATGACAGTGTGTTAATTAGTTTAATCATTCCTCTCCCATATATACATCTAAGTGATTCACTGAGCAGATGGATGTAAGTAAAAAGATGTAAGTAAGGAAGAATGGATGATGGAATTTCAGATATGTTGACCCTGTAGATGAGATGGGGCCTAAGTAGGTGCTGCAGTGGGGGGGCTTTGGCAGCCAAAACGTGAAAAGGACCATAGTGTGCACTGTAGAGGAAAACATGAGTATTAGGATGCAGGTAAGGAGAAAATGGGAAAGTTGGAGTGTAAAGAGAATGAACTGTAAGTGGGGTCCAAATACAACTTGCAAAGTTGGCCTAAAACAGCCTTATCCACCAGCTATGAGAGGTTTCTAACAGGATGAATAAGAATAAATCATCTCTGAACCCACAAGTACGGCAGTTAGAAGTTTCACAGCCACCAACACAGCTGTCATTTCTGGCCATTAGATTTCCTTCCTCCTCTGTCCTCCCTCCTTCCTCAGTTCCTGCTTGGGGTGAGGGGGTCCTGCTTCCTTCTGTTTTGCACTCAACTCATCCATACAAGACATTTGTGTATTATGCCAAGGAAAGCCCTCTTCCCAAATTCTCTCCCTCAGAGTGTCTAGAATACCAGCCTCTTACAGCACTGGTGGGCTTAGAAGGGATTAGGCTCTCCGTTAACCCTTCAGCCCGATAAGAGGATAGAAAGATGATCAAACTCACCCACACTGAGGCTAAATGCCATTTTCTTCATGAAACCCAATGCTTACCTTTTCCTTGAATTTCCTTGGTACTATAGTTTTTCTTCATGACGTATTTCAGTATCTACTCTATAATATCACAGTTATTTACATACCTCTGCACTGCTGAGCCCTTTGCCCGAAATGCCCAACCTGCCCTGACTTAGCTCCAGCGTCAGCTGATCTTTTGTGGACTTTCTCTCTCCACACCTCCCAGTTCTACTGTGGTCTGATGTCATTGCTTCTCTCCCCACCTGGCACCACTCTATTCTCTTTTAATTATTGATTTGTTTCTTTATCACACTCACCAAACTACTGTAAAACAGTTGGTTGAAACAAACAAACAAAAACCAAAAACACAAAAAAGAGTTATCTCCAGCCTCTAATGTAGTGCCTTGCCACTCAGGAAAGTCTCAGTAACCGTTAAACAGATAATTTATTTTCTGTGGGTAGAAAGAGGTTTGTGTCATTTTCTGTATTCTTCTCAGAGCAACGTGGTGCTCTGCAAAATCAGAAACCACCAAATATTTGCAAACGTGAGAATAACTATGAATAGTATCAAGTGAATGCCATTGATAGAACAAAATACAAAAAAAGCTGAATAAAGAGAAAAAATTGAGTGCAATAAATAGAGTTATCAATAAAAAGTGAAGATGAGGTCAGTTGGGAAAAGAAGTGATGGCTAGAGGAGTGAGAAAAGAGAAATAACATTAACATTGGTAGGGGGAGAGATTAGCTTAAAAGAAAGATCTGAAGGAGGAAGATTTTGAAATTCTTTTCTGTAGACTGTCCTCGAGAAAACAGATGGGAAAGCCAGATAAGAGGCTTTTAAAATTAATCCAGCCTTTTGACAGTAACCCATCACCAGGCAAATTATGGGTTAATTGTCAAATCAATACAAGAATGCAAATGTTGATTTGACGCTGAAATTTGTTCAGAGTTTGAGAAACAACATGCCGTATAAACGGCACCTGGTGGGGCTATGTAAATACAGTGGCTTTATGCTCTTGGTCAGAAGAGAGTGGCTTTAGCCCGAGTATTTCTCTTACCAGTATTACAAATGCACCACCTTAGAGTTTTGAATCTAATGAATAATTTGGAAGATCAAGCCTTCAATGTACTCCAAGGAGAACCCAAATTTTTTAGAAAAGATTTATATGTTTAATCATAGATCCCCTCAACCCTCACTCAAATCCTTGGGCATCAGATCATACCAAAGCATTTACATTGTTGCTAAAACTACCTAAAACTACTGAGCTCTGTAAATCTGCAGTAATACTTCTTGAGCTCCCAGACTTTTACACAACAGTATCAGAAGTGAAAAGGAGCCTACAGATCATAGCAATCCTTTTAGTTGCCCATACCCCCTCACTATCAATTTTTTCCAGTGATGAAACAGAGGTCCACGGACTTGTTCAAGGTCACAAAGCTGGCCATTAGAAACAGTGCTGCACTAGAAGTCATCATAGGCTCTTTTTATGCAACCAGTCTGATTATAATGAATCCAAGGCCTCCATTACAATCACGGTACCTAGATTCTCATTCTTTCATTCATCCTTACTTCATCCACTGAAATATACTCTGAAAAAAACTCATGCTTTTATTAGTAGCGTCTTTATAAATATAAAAAATCCAGAGATTTGCTTTATTTTGAAATAATGTCTCTTGGCTAAGAAAAATTGAAGGCCTCAATAATAAATAATACACAGAATAAAACCAAAAATGTTTATCCTGTACTGGGGTACGTGGAGAAATAACTATTTATATCATCTGCATGTGATTGCATTTACTTTTTTTTTTTTTTTTGCGGTACGCAGGCCTCTCACTGTTGTGGCCTCTCCCGTTGTGGAGCACAGGCTCCAGACACGCAGGCTCAGCGGCCATGGCTCACGGGCCCAGCCGCTCCGCGGCATGTGGGATCTTCCCGGGCCGGGGCACAAACCCGTGTCCCCTGCATCGGCAGGCGGGCTCTCAACCACTGGGCCATCAGGGAAGCCCAATTGCATTTACTTTTCAAAACACATTTATATATTAAAAAGCCCTATCTTATTCTAGTTAGATATAGAGGTAAGATCCCTTATGCATACATTAGTACATACATACATTTGATACATTTTAAAGTCCTTCTTATTAATGTAGCTGTCATCATATTGCTGTGGAATAGCGGGGATAAGATTTCTTTCTTTTATTCAAATTTTTATTTCAAATGTTGTCAAAAGAGCTCTCTTATTCTCAATTAGATAAGTTTTTAAAATATATCACTCATGTATGATTATGAAAATGAATATATTCAAAATAAATTAAAATAAAATAAGTAGCAAAATAAATTGGTTAAGGAATTCTTAATAAAACTGTCCTGTAGAAAGCTTTGTTAGATATAACTGAAGTACAATAAACTGCAAGTGTTTAAAGTGTACAATTTGATCATTTTTAATATATGTATACTGCTATTAAACCATCACCACAATCAAGATAACAAACATATCCATCACCCACAAAAGCTTCCTTGTATCCAGAGTCCACACTGTCCCTAGGCAATCACTAATCTGTTTTCTCTCATTTTATGTTAGTTTGCATTTTCAAAAATATTATGTAAGTGAAATCGTAAGTACTCAATGAGTACTTTTTTGGTGGGGGGCTTGATTTCTTTTACTCTGCACAATGAATTTACAATTCATCCATGTGGTTGCATGCGTTAGTAATCCATTCATTTTTATTGTTGAGCAATATTTCATTGTGTAGATAAACTAGAATTTGTCTATCTATTTATCTGTTGATGGACATCTGGGTCGGCGGTGGCGGGGAGCAGATAAAATAAATACTCCTTCACTTCTTGCTGCCCACTGTCCGTAAGAAAATTGTTAGTCACTCTGATCCTCATTTTTCTCCACTATAAAAATATGAGTTTAATGTCAATATCATAGAAACTTTGTAAGGATTAAACCAGCTCATTGCCTGGCACATAGTAAATACTCAATAAATATTAACTTCTTTTCTCACTCAATTGCCTAACTGGTTTCAATTATGAGGAAACACTTTTCCTCCCGTTAAAATGCTTTTATTCTTTTCTAATCCTTTTAGTGTCCACTCAACTTGAACATTACCGTGATTCTAGCCCCGTTGTCTGTCCAATCAGGTAGAGGTACCAAAACAGTTGGCTCCTTTAAATATAATCCTTCTTTTGGATTATATTGGCTTCTATAACTGACTGGTGACATTTTTTTCTAATGTTGTACCCACGTGCCTAGGCTAGCTATAAAATGTCTATATGGGTGAGACATAGAGAGGACACTCAGGCTAGAAGAGGGTCTGTTTCTAGAAGCTTTGAAGCTATATTTGCATTGCAGATATCCTATTTAAAAAGAGTAGATGTATTCATTTGAGGAACTCATGGGGAGGAGCAGCTGAAAAGGATTATGGATTTGGGAAGCAACTAAAAGCCCTCCTGGTCCACCCACCCAATTTATTTCCTTTGTTTTCTTTTTCTCAATTATTGTTTTCTCACAGCCGCTCCTTTAAAATTTGCCCACACTGGATTTTCCTACCTGAATCAGACTCCTTCCATTAAAATAAATATAAATAAATAAATAGTGTCGATGTGTTGATTTTCTGTTTCTTCATATTCTTCATAAATATTATATCCAACTAAGCTACTAAATCTAGTTCAGTTGGCAGATGGCAGTGGACAAAGGAATTTTAATTTTTCCCTGTGGATATTGCAAGTGGGGGTGGTGACTGGGACTCTGCACCATGCTAATGAGGCCAAGCCGACATATTTGATAGTCAATGGGACCAGCTTGCTTTCCTCCACTTTTACACACTTAAATTTGACCTTATTCACAGGGGTTTTTTGTTCACCAAAAAAGGCTGCTGGTGGTAATGTCTGGAGGTGGGTTGGGATGGGGTGGGTGATAGATCAAAGACGTTGTGAATGAAAAGAGCATATACCCGGAAGATGCTTAGTTGGCAATATCATTTCTATATAAGGTAGACCATATCATATTGCCATTAGGAGTTCCTTAATCGAATTAAGAAACTACACAGAATTTGAGTGTGCTATCTATGAACTGAAATCCTCTGGCACGTATACAGTACCGTCGGAATACAGAGGTCCAATTGATAAAAGCACTACAAAGTAACTACCTTCTTCTTCACCAAAGAGGCGGAGACTATTTCATTTTTTACTTTAATGATGTATAAGGATATGCACTCCACCAGGAGTTTTTCATGGAAAAGCATATACTTAGAATAATATAATGCTTTTATATTTCATCAGGATAACATTGTAATATGCAGAAGTCTACAAATTCTGATACCTCTGTGGAAACACTGAATCCCACCCGCCAAGGCACTGGAGCTGTGCAAATGAGAATCAAAAATGCCAATAGCCACCACAGCAGGCTGAGCCAAAGTAAATCCATGATCCTCACCGATGTTGGGAAGGTCACTGAACCTGTAAGTCAAATACCACAAGTTCCCTGATATATAGAATTTTGTAAAAGAAGGGGGGAAAAAAAGCTAATTAGCCTTGTTTTATTTGTTTTCCTAATGTGCATGAGAAAACTGTTTTTGTAATGCATTTTATCTTGCCTACTTATAGTCATAATTATATCCCCAGTTGCAAGAGAAGAGCTGGGCTTAATCCAGAGTGATAAAGTGGATTTGGAGCTAGACTGAAGAGCACCTTTGACTCATTTTAAGGGCCTCCACTATCATGCTTCAGTGTCATAAAAATAATGAGGTTATGCTAGCATGTGGTGTTTGTACTTCCAAATACAGTACATCACTTTGAAAAGCCAGAGGCTAAAATTAGCTAAGAATAAACTGAGAAAAAAATCTTTTAAAAAAGTGAAAATCTCTTCCTTAAAATCTCCCAACAATATATGATATTGGAAATTACAATCTGATTTGGAATGAGCTTGAACAGTTGAAATGGTGTGGAGATTTAAGGTTTGTAGAGGAAGCCATTTTGTCTCCATAATGTGTCATTAGGAAGATTTGAAATAAAATAGTTAGAGATGAACTCTACTGCCAGTTGTGTCCCTGCCCCTGCACGCATCCTGAGCCACTAAACACACTGATTGCAATGAGTCTCCTCTGGTTAATTTTCTTCCATAATGGTGGTAACTTGCAGCTGAGGCCATAGGATGTTACAAAATTATTTATGCAATGTTAGCCACTCTTTTGGACCCCGGATCTATTTTGTTTCTCACAGTGAGAGCAAGAGCAAGAAATAGGTTAGCTGGGGACAGGCTGTGAGTCCCCGTCACCCTGCAGTAACATGTGAGCTATTAATTGAGTGTTCTGTTAATATCATAGGGGCCTATGAAATATTCAGCTCCCTAACTGAGTTATTAAATGAGATCAACTTGCTGAGTAGCATGTTACCGATTATATTTATTCGCTGTTTTTCACTCGAATTTCAAGTGCAAAATTAACCCACAACGATCTCAGGAGCCTGAGAAATGTATGGTTTTAATCATCCTTTCTTCAGGTATTATAGACAAATTTAGCATGAGGAAGCCAGTGGTTATATTTTGAAAGTGAGAAACATATCCCTAGTTAAGGTACTGAGAGATGCATTTTTTTTTCTTTATTTTCTCATTTAAAAGTATTATCTGCTGGGAGGCACAACACGGCCAGCCTGACTTGGCGTTGAAACCTGCTAAAACGTTCCTCAACCATGAACTTGAGACAATGGTTAGAGTAAATTATTGGAATCTCTATAATGTATTATCAGTAAGAACTGTACCTTTGGAAAAGTTTAAAAGTTAAGTATATTTAATGATGCCTAACATATTTTATTGGCTGTGTTTAACAAAAGGCACTATGCCGCAGTTGTTTTTGACAAGCATGAAAACATCACAGCATGAGACTGCAAAAGGAATTATGGAGAGAAATTACAAGTGATCCATCTCTCAATGAATTATCCACCTCAATAGCCCGCAGAACTCAGCTACCAATTAACACCTACTTTATTACATGTTGGGATGTACTTAATAACTTTCATGTGTTTATGCACTATTACCTTGACTGATGCCTCTTGTACAATTAGGCATAATTGGCATATCAATATGCAAAAGTTAAAAGGATTAACCCTCTTAAAACTAATGAGCATTTCTGTATCCAGCTGCTAAATGAGACAAAATTAGCATTTTTCACTTTTGGGCAGGATTTTATCATGCAGTTTCTCATTGTTGATATTACCTTGTTACATAACTTTAGTTTGGGCGGTTATATGCTGGACTGCTGGAGAATCAGAGTTTTCCAAAGTTAAATTAGCTATAATTATCCCAGCTTTTGTTTCCGCATTCTTAGCCTCGGCAATATGTATTCCTCGATAAGGAACAAAAATAAAAGTTACTTTTGGTTATGTGTGCTCGGTGCATAATTATATAAAAGGGGTATTTTAGTGAGGATATGTCATTTCACCGAGAAAACTTGGCTCAGAGATACTGTATTGAAAGCTTGCCATGGCACTAATTTTCTTTCTGTCTCAGTTCTTTTCATCTCTTTTTTTCCATGCACAATTTTCTGACTAGATACTGACAGAATGTAAAGTATTTTGGCATATTTATTCAAACAAGCCTGTTAAAGATATCTGCTCAAGCTAAACTAAGAACTTGATTTATCAGAAGTTGGAGGTTGGGGTAAGGTCAAAGGGGGAGATTTTGAACTTAGGAGAAGTGGGAGGAAATGCACACTAAAAATGTGTGCACAAGTTCACATGTGGTATGGCTTGCTGTAACAGAGATACATTTAATCTGTACAGAAAAAAATTGAGTACTTAGAGACTATATATGTATTATGCATCCTATTTAATATATATGGCATATATATACTACTTGTCACTTGCATATCAATTCTACAAATCTAATATGGACTTATCAGAGTATATAATAACACAAAAATCTGGTATTACACATTTCCATGATTTCACTTATTACAAAAACATGATACAAATATTCTAGGGTCAAATCAATTGTATAATTTTGTCATTAATTCATAAAGTCCTCTTAAAATTTTGCTTAATTAAAAATATGTTAATATGACTGTGAACTCAGAACACAATATAAAATTCTCCTATACATGTCATAAGAGCCTGTATTCTTGGTATCTTAAATCGAGGAGTATTTTGAAATGCCAATATAAACATTTATTCTACCCTAAGCTGTGCAAACACAGGTGAATTTACTTGTTGAATTAAAAGTTTTGATTGCCTAAGTGCTGCAGGGAAGCATTCCAGTAAAACAGGTATCAATACTCCATTAGTATTTTATTGGTGGCATGCATCATTTTCTTTAAACACCAAACAATCATTTTTATGTGGTTCATAAGATCAATGCCTTTTCAAAATTCAGAGGCCACTTTGCTTTCTAAGAAATGTTGGAGAGGTGGGAAATTTGGACATCTAATGACATGGTTAGTAAGAAAATTGCTTATTTGTGAGAGCCATCTGGAGACCTTCATTTGGTGGGGAGGGAGTGCTCTTTGGTCTCAGTGATTTGTTGTCTCACCCTGAGCACTGGAGTGAGACCTCTTAAAGGTGGACTGCTGATTTACCTGAATGTGCTAAACACAGAAGCAGAAGGCTTAGTGAACGTAAATGGGGGCAAGTAAAGTGTGCCTCTTTAAGGGCTAAAAAGGCTAATGTGCAATCCAGCAAATAGCTAATGCAAAAGGTTTAATGTGGCTTTGATGTTATTTATAAGAGGGATGCCCAGCCTACTAGACAGTTTGAAAATAGGTATTAATGAAGAGTTTAAATAGCCCAAGTCAGGAAACTGCAGACATAGGATTTGCAGGCAGGAGTAGTTCTGGCATTTAATACTGGTGTCTTAAGCAGCAACATGTATGAATATTCACCATTTCCATCTTGTAAACCCTGCAGAAGTGCATCACTCCATTCATAGCCATCATGGACAGGGAAATATTTTTTTTAATTAGTGTTCAGATAAAGACTTAGGTCAAGCCATTCCTAAACATTAACATACAAGACTCTTTGTGCTTCTCTTAACATACAGCGTTCCTTCATTTTTCTTTTTAATATATTATAAGGAAAAAGAGGAAACAATTTTCCTTTGTTTCTTACTTCTGTGATTTTAGGATACTTGCCAAAGTTGTGGCTAGCTAAAAAGGCAGACATAAAAATTGCTACTAAAAATATAAGCCTTCTGTTTAGCAGAGATTTTGAGAAATATTATGAGGCTGTAGGACTTGTCCATGTTTACTTCAAATCAAGCTTATAGATAGGTTTGAGGCTTTCTTTGTATAAATTGTCCTGAAGTGGATCCTGATATTTAATTAAAATGACACTAAATCACATTGAATTGATAAGACTTGGCATCTCAAACAAAGGTAATTGCCCGTATTGGTTTTATACAAAAATAGCGCTGCTTGGAAAATGTGCAGCCAACACAGACTGTCAACTCCATTTATAGATCAATATGTGAAAACCATTGATCAGGCAGGCATGTATAACAGTAACACTTTGCATTTATTTGTTGTTTTTATACCACATTAAGGCTTACAGGATTATAGGCTTCCTAAATATTTTGACTTCCTCATAAATATATGATCTGTTGAATGTTAATTAAATGAGAGTCTGCAGCCATCTCTAAAATTGTTTTTAGTTTGATGATTTCTTTTTATTGCTGTGGATCGTATGATCTGAAAATGGATTAGTTTCCTTCTGCATAAAGATTATTAAAGCCTTAATGTGTCCTATTTAGTGTAAGATGTGGCTGCCTTTTTGCTTTGAAAAATATAGATACAGACAATTATTTTTCTCTTAGCGAGTGGCTGATCTCTTTTTATTAACTGGGCATTCTCAGAGCTCAGGGTGGAATTATTTCCTGACATAGTTTGCACACTCTGTAGATAACGGGTCTTCTTGATTTTTCCTGATAGAATTTGTTTTCTTTCTTTTCTTTTTATCTAGCTCTGTAGTACAGGCATCTGATCAAACATTATGTAGAAAATAAACTCATCACCTCAATTAAATTCTAGACACACACATATAATTTGAATTCTATTTTTCTGATTCAAGAACAAGCCTTATGAACTGTTCTTATACACTGCATTCAACAGTTAAATCTTTCTTATCTCATCAGTGTAAGGACAGTGTTTTGTTCCTAATCTTTATTGGACTATTGTGGATGACATTTGTAAGCCATTTTGGTTTATAAGGAAAAGCTGGAGGACAGTGGAGTCAGACTCGCCATAGATCCAAACCTCAGATATGACTACTAAATAATGTGTCTTCCACTGCAATTTTCTCTGCCACTGAGAGGTGAATTTTGTTGAGAAATCTTTTTATATCCTCTATATACATTAGGAGTACTGCTTTCAAGACAATACTTGGTTTTATATATGATATTAAAACAATAATAAAAGAAACAAGATTTCAGAAATAGAAAAAAAAAAGAAAAAATCATGAAATTCAAGGGTTAGCTAAGGTAACCAGTCTGCTGTAAAGCAGAAGAAAATGTTTATTTAGCTAGATTTTTGACTTTTAAATAAAATGCCCTGGGGTGGGAGGGAGGAAAGAAGAATAAAAGAACACTATAGAGATTTCTTTCCTTGTCCTTGCAGTCCCATGTCATCTCATGCTGTGAAAATCTTTAACTCTGTTTACCAAGCACAAATTGGACTTGCCAAATGTTCAGGAAGTTTTCATTGACAGTGTAGAGTCTGTACTTCAAAGAATGAGCTGGGGCTCTTGAGTTCACGTTTGTGGTTTCATCGTTTCCATTTTAACTTGAGCATAGCTAAATTTGTTTATAATCTCCTACTGATTGAACATGGCGCTGAATGTACATGAGATACATTTTTTTTTTACTTTAGTCCTCTGATTACTAATTTGAATCCAAAACTCTAACCTTGTTAGCATCTGGACTTATTTCCATAATAACAACCCCTTCAGAACCTACAAAGTAATGAATAATTGACAACAAATGAAATGTTTTGATAGTTGTCGGCACAAAGCATGTTTAATGTTTTGTGTTGCTTCCTAGCTAATTATGTAGATGACACATTTGTCAGACCTTGACTGCCATTAGAAACGTGTTTCCAGAGGGGAGAAAAACAGGCTATTCATAGAGTAATTAACTAGAATGCTCAATGACCTGTGAGAGATTCAAATCGCTGCCAGTTCAGACATTGTTTTGTTACAGAAGCAGAGGGGTAATTAAAATTCCAAATTACAGTCCTATGATGGAGCATTTGTTTGTTGACAGTATACTCTTACTCTAGTTTGTTAATTCTTTTTAAAATTGCTTCTAATCCATTTTATAGCTTTAGGAGTTCCGTCTTTGAATTTACTGACAACTGATATTATGGTAAATTGTACTTCAATGGAGTACTGCCTTCCTCACAGTTTCAAGGGAGCACAAGGTGGGTGGGATAAAAATAGCTCCTTCCCTAAACTGACATATCAGGTGCTGTCAGTGGGAATGCCACTAAAGTCTAACGTCTTGTTAAATACTGTGTTTCCTTTTCTGTATTAGGGGAAAATGTCCTGGCAGAAAATACAGAGATTAAAAAGGAAAGCAACCATGAACATCTAAAAAGGAGGAAAAAAACTCATCTCCCAACAACAAATGATTGATTAAGGTGTTCTGTTAAACAAGGAGGAAGGGAGAGGAGTTAGGGCTGAGGATGATTTGGGGAATGTGTTGAGTTCAATGCAGAAGATGCAGCAGTCTGTAGGAAGGCTCTCATGGATCAGTCAAAAAAGGGCGTTTTTGCAGCAGTACCTTCCATATCAGGTCAATAACTGTAGGATAACGGGTATCATGCATGAATTTTTTCAAGGCATTATTGGCATAGTTTACAAATCTGGAAGGCCAACATAGTCTAAAAAATTCAGCTCAAGAGAAATATGTATTCAGGTTGCTGAAAGTGAGAACATAGTTTTATTAAAAAGATCTGACAGAAGTCACACGGTATTTGATGCAGGCGAGCTGACAGAGGCATCCAGTGAGCGTTGATTATCCCGAAGTCATTGTCAGCTAGGATTGATTTTCACTTTCTCCGTTTATGTAACAGTTCCTGTAATACAGCTGACCCCGAATCATGTTACCTTGTCATTTCTCTGCATGGATCAAGAAGAGATGAGCTGAAAATAGCTAGACACTGACCTTGAACTTGCCAGAAAAGTGAGAAGTGACAGTGGGGTTTTTCTGTAGTAGTGTACAAAGATTAAGGCGAACTGTTCCTCTGTTGAGTTCACTGTAGCAGCACAAGGGGGCAGAGCAGTACTAGAGATTACAGGTAAAATAGATTCTGCACTAGCATGTAAAGGCTCTGAAATACCGAGTAGAGCCAGAGGTCTCATTTTTACGTCTTAGTGTAGACATAAAGGAGAATTACTGATGAATCAAAATCTTGGGTCCCCTGATGTTCATAATCAGGAATCTAAAAGTGTACATTCTAATTAAAAAGAGGTTACCTAATACTCTGTGTGGCAGCAGCTATGCTTTTCCACTAAGTTATTTGCAGCATCTCTTATTTAATTCATATAATACTCTTCACCCTTAAAATAAGTTAGTCACTTAGAACCATAGTCACTATTATTATGAGGGTTTTATGGCAAATTCCTAAGGTAATATGTGTCATTTAAGGTACAATTGTATCAGAAGCTGGGAACAGTCTTTTTATACTATTAAGTATCAAAACCCCCAAATTAAAATTGGGCAGTGTTATATGTTGATGTACATGCACAGAAAGGTAAAATGCAAGCTGGTAAATAATATTTGCCATTTGATTTACGTTTTTTTATACCTTGTACATTTTCCCACCTTAATACTTGCCTCAGTTTTCAAACATTTCCTTTAATAGATCATCACTATAACCTTGATTAATCTAAAACACAGTATGTTGAACATTGTCCTTTGATTGCTAGCACTTAGTTAAGCTAAGTCATTGTTTTACTGCTACAGAATGTTTCTTATAAATGACACTCCAGGAACTTGCCAAGTGAAGCAGAGAACTGAAGCAGGTTGAGAAACAAGAAGAAACACTGACTTGATTATCCCCTAGGCTGTAAGTGCCTTATGAAATGGCAAAATAGCATCTTTGCATGCGTGATGGCACAATAACATTGCAAACCTCTACAGAAACAAGATCCTTTCTTGCATCTAGTGGATTCTTTGTGTGTGTGTGTGTGTGTGTGTGTGTGTGTAAATAAACACACGTATCTATTATACATATATAAAAATACAGTAAATATATATATACACACAAATGCATATATACATCTTTCACTTCAGAGTGAGAGAGATATGTATATAATATTTATATATTTGAGATTATTTTTATATTCTATAAAAAATAGCCACCTACATATAGTTATGAGCTGAAATATCAAGATTGCTTCAATACTCTTCTTCCCATAGATTTAATTCAGGACAGACAATGTTAAGATCTGAGAAATAAGTCGAATTCCAGTATGTTTCAAGGATGGAATAAGTAGGAGATCATTTGGTTCCCAGAAATGAGGTTGAAAATATTCAGAATAACTATGTCATCACAGAAATCTATGGTACCTAGTTTTTGGCCTCACATGGAAGAAGATAGCTTGTGCTGTTGGAGCATAAGTCCCCCAGTGTAGGTTGTGATGTGTGTGTGTGTGTGTGTGTGTGTGTGTGTGTGTGTGTGTGTGTGTAGGAGGGATGGGGATAGGGTGAATTTATAGTTACAAAATTGGTGTATCTAAAGCTGGTGTCTTTGAAGGCAATCCTGAGGGACAGTTGCTTTCCTTTAGAGTCACACATCTACTTTGCATTCCTGCTCCTCAGGCTGTGCAGAAGACCTCTTGTGTGCCCTCTCCCAGGTGGTAGGAAACCCATCCCTAAATGGTTGATTAGCTTCTGCTTCTGAGGTCAAGGCAGACATAAAGGTGTTGGCTGCTAAAACACATCCCCAGAGTTGTCATTCCCCCTCCTTTCGGTGTGTAAGGCTTTTAATAAGGGACTTTAGTCCCTCATATGTTCAGATTCAGTTTATTGTTACCATCTGTTTAATTACCCTCTCAGGTTCGTGTTGGGAAGCATAAAACTATTTTATTCAGCCTTTGAATCTCTGTGTTCCTAAAGAGATGTGGGTAAAGTACATGTCAGTTTTCAAAGGGCATATTAAAAACTGATAAGCAGAACCATCTCTAAACAATACCACGTAACAAAAAGGCATTTTTTTATACGTTAATGCATGTTGCAAGTAATTAGCAAATGTACAGCGATGTGGCACTTTCTCCCAGAAATGATGCCATCTTCTTTATGCGCAATCTCACATGCTTCTCCTTTTAGGTGATGGATTTTTGATTCCCATTCACTTCCAATGCACTGGCAGTATGTTTATTGAGGAAGAGATACGGGATTTGAGTTGTAACAGAATGTATGGTTGTCATATGTCAAGCAAGTTTAAGGATATGCTAAAATGAGAGATAAATCATATGCTCCAAAAATGAGGATAGACTCTTTGGGGAAGGTGAGAAACCCAGAGGAATTTCAGTTACTTTATTCTTTGTCCTCTTCCTCCTCTACCTCATTTTTATTATTTCATTCCATTCTTTTTTTTTTTTTTTTTTTTTTCTGGAGAGGCACCAGCATGTTGTTTCTGGTGGCCACTGTAGTCACCATGATATGATGCGTTTTTCCACATGTAAATTCCTTTGATAAAATTAAACTGGCTGACACAGACCTCTCACTCATTTATATCCAAATTATTTTATATACCAGCATTTGAGTGACATAAAACATAACATAAAGTGAAACAAAGCCAAATTCTGGTGTTTAAGTATCAAAATGTTGTAGAGGTCTGGCTTTGAAAACCAGAAGGAAATAAATCAGGTGATTATACTTACTAAATAAAAAAGAAAATGCCAGATGTTTACTAATGTTTCATATTTACTTATCCCTGAGGAGGTGATTTCAATAAGTGATTTTTTTCCTGAGATTCCAAGATATCCGATTAATAATGTGTTTGAAAATGTCCAGAAGTGGTAGTCTTGTTTTTATGTGAGTGCCCTTCCACAATACGATAAACACAAATGACCATGGTACTGTTGTTTTTTTTTTTAATCCCTTCATGAAGAAACCAGTGCTGTTCTTGCCTCATAATCTTATATTATTTCTATGGAGGAGGAGGAATAGTGATGACACTAACTTTCCTCCACTACTTTTGGACACCTGACCTGCTTTCTTTCCCACAGGGTAAAAGGAAGCTGCAGTCTTCGTATTCCCAATGAGAAGGGACATGTGTCTCCTTGCATTGAATTGTCTTAGATCATATCATGTAGCACAAAGTGACCCAACATAGAAAGACAGGAAAACAAAGTGACAGTTTTGTTTGCTCAAATATAAACACCAACATCAAAACATGGGGGCAAATCCTAGAGTCCCACTGCCAGATCACAGGAATTAAATAGCAAGAGCTGATATTCTGTACTTAGATAAAATGAGTAGTCTATAATCAAGGAGTAGTCTATAATCAGCAGGGAAAGGATAATGAATAAATAAGCTTAGCTCAGGTTAGACAAAGTGAGTGTAACTACTACTCTTAAAATCCATGAGAAAGTTAATCTGGCTGATACTTGATAATATATCACCCACTGTGGTCTTACCTATTGATCATAGCCTGACAGTGGGTAACATTTCATGGCAACTTCCTCTTTTACCATGAATTATTGACAGTATTAATGGCAATAACACATGATCAAATAGACAGGAAAGAAGTTTACATTCCTGGATGTGCTATCTTTAACCTCCATGCTTTTAATATCATCATTTAAAAAAAAAGAAAAAGAAAAGAGAGAGAGAAAGACATTTTCTTTCTTGTCTTGAAATTACCAATGAATAAGATTTTGCTGTCACACAGATTATTAATTTGATACCTTTATAATTCTCATCTACAACACATTTTGGATAATAAAGCCCTAAATATAAGGGAACATTATAATTGTTATTTTTATCCTGGCATCCTCAGTCTTATGTAACAAAAATCCTAGAGAATGTTACTCTAATAGTGTGTCCTGAGGTCCCTGCATTAATAATTTCCAGCTCACAGAGTTGTCATCCTCCCAACCCATTAAGAGTCCCCAGACTGAAAAGTGGGTGAGCAGGTCAACTACTTTCATCCATTCATTCATTAGTCCATTCTTTTATTCATTTGGAAGACATTTACTAGCACCTACTGTATGTCAGAGACTGCGTTGAAACCTGGGTATGCAAAACAGAAAGGTTCTCTGTCCTCTTGGAGTTTACATTCTGGTGAGGTAGAATCATTATCATGGGATCGCCCAGGCTCAGCCTGTTTGCTTCCTAGATGTCATCATGGTCACCACCAGCTCCTTCTTATTCTCAGTAGTGGTACTAGCATCATATACCTTACATTTTGTCAGAAACATTATACACAGTGTTTAAAATTGACCTGTGAAATAAGAGACCTTCACTGTCTCTTCCTGTAGACGCATTTCTGTGGGTTGTAAATCTCAAACAAGACTTTTTTTAAAATTTAAAATTGTGGAACTCCCACCTGATTTTAGCCTACTTTAAAGTCTCTGTAGCACACTTTAGCAGACCTGTTTCCTATGTCTTTTTTCCTTTGGCAAACACAAGTTATTAGAGTACTTTTTTTTGGTAATAAATCAAGGTGCAAGTATTCTCAACTGGTTAAATTTATAATGCCATTTTTATTCATTACCCATTCTTATTCCCTCTTCCTTAGTCTTCAAAAACTTATCATAAATGTTTAACTGGAGTAGTTGAAATAATAATTTTTATGAATACAAATTAAAATGTTAGTATGTATACTTGACATCTAGGGCTGTTTATGCTTTCAACAGGAAAATTGAATACAGACCCAATTTAGACTTTCACAGAGCATTCAGAATTTTCACCAAGTTCTTGACTTTTAAACTTTTTTTTATTATGATCTTTGCTGATTATCTGGCTGAACGTTGTCCTCCAAGTACCCATGATTTGTGAAATTTTGGGGGGTTGATCATGGAAGGGATGATTTAATTTACACACCCACCTAAGTAGTCCCTATCATTAGTGTTATCCTCATCTATTTAAGAGGAGCATGCTATCATAGTCCTTAAGACACATTGCCGACTATGACACTAATACGCTCCTACACAGAAGCAAAGATCAGAGAGCATAGGCTCAGTTGGCAGTATGAGCTATTTTCAGGTTTATTCTATTCAGGAAAAAAAAGAAAGGAAAAAAATGTTTTGAAGAATAATTTCTTCAAATTGCATAGACAAACTAGGGTTAAAATACAGTAATATCCAGGTTTTGAAATAAGCCAGTCAGTTGACCAGTTTAAAGACTTAGCTCTACCTAAAGCAAGGCGATTCTTAGGTATTTCCGAATAGAGGCATATCTCCCTTTATTGTGCTTCATTTTATTTCACTTCACAGATATTGCGCTTTTTTTTTTTTTTTTTTTTTTTTTTTACAAATTGAAAGTTTGTGGCAACATTGAGTTCAGCAAATTGGTGCAGTTTTACCAAGAGCATTCGCTCATTTCGTGTCTCTCTGTCACCTTTTGGTAATTCTCATGATATTTCAGAATTTTTCATTATAATTATATTTGTTATGGTGATCTGTGATCAGTGATCTTTGATGTTACTATCGTAATTATTTTTGCATTTTTTAGAAATAAAGTAGTTTTTAATTAAGTTATGTACTTCTTTAGACATAATGCTATTGCACACATAATAGACTACAGTATAGTGTAAACATAACTTTTATATGCACTGGAAACCAAAACATTTGTGTGACTAGCTTTATTGTGATATTAGCTTTTTTGCAGTGGTCTGGAACCGTACCTGCAATGTCTCCAAAGTATGCCTGCACTTGATCATGCACAAAATAGTTTCTATCGAGACTTCATAGTTTCTTATTTCTCTAATGTGTGCGTAATTGGACAGCAGTCTTGCTATGAGAATGGACAAGGAAACCCAGACTAGATCCTGGATGCATTAAAGAGAACTGTTTTACACCTTTTGACTGTCAATCTGAGCTTCTCTCCACTCATGTTGACCTTCACAATTCTGAGATCCCCACCTGCTGCCTGACTGCTTAGCTGAAACCAATCTTGAAAGATCTGTGCTTTCCAAGATCACAAACATGTACCTAGAACTCTGATAGCTTCCTTTTACCTATGCTTCAAGGATTTGTTTAGGGACAATATTGATTTCATATATACTAGTGACAAGAGGCTAATAGTCTAAAGCAGAGGTCACAAACAAGTGAATGACCCAATTTTGCCCATAGGTATTTTTTATTTGGGATGGTGTTTTTAAAATTTTGACTTTGAAAGCCTTTAGTTGGAGTAGCGGTGTCTTCATCAACTTATGCTACCTGCTTGGCCCTGAAGATATTTCAGCTTGTAATCTTAGAGTTATTTCAGTGACTGACTATTTAGAATTGAGAACATAATGTGGCAAGTCAGAAGATGACAACTGTTAGTTATCAATTTGAGAATTTAGAAGATGACAATTGTTAGTCATACATTTGGAAATGTAGTCTCTACCACATTTCACTGAGAGTGTGAAAACATTCTGTTATATAGCTAAATATGAATTTTCTTATTCAGATTTTTTTACTTGGGATTAATTTCAATTTTAGACTCTTACATTATTATAAATTAACAAACAACTTGCTACCTTTTAGACAACACTAAAAGATAACTGTGATTATCTATGCAGATAGTGTTTTCTTGTCACTATGTTATAAATATTCTGTTCATTCTGATTTATCTATGATTTAACTTTTGTGGGTTTTGTTAAATATTTCTGAAAGCTTGATGATAAGCTGCCTTGTATTTAAGTGAAGCAGTGCACTTCTAAATATTATAAAAAAGAATCACACCAGGCCCTTAGAAATGAGAAATGATGCTATCTGACAGTTCACAATATTATACAAAATTTAAATCAATTCAGATTTGACTAGTCATCTTATCTTTTACATTATCTTATCTTTTACATCGTATCATTTACTTTACATTTTTACTAATTAAAGTTAATTTGAAGACTATTAAACTTCGTTAGAATTTTTATATCTTTTTCAATTGACATGTAACATCCCATAAAAAATGAAACACACAAAAAAATGAACTCCACAAACAGTCTCAACACAGCTCCTTATAGCCAAAATTTCTTTTTCTGGAGCATTGGCTTTACCAAGTCAGAAGCTGTGTGCCTTTGTGGAGAGAAGATAGGGTCATATAAGGAAGAGAAAAGCTCCTTTAAAACAAAGATCAAAGGGCTCTCAGAGATCTCTAGACTTGCATCTTGCATGCTGAATCCAACCTAAAAATGTGGTTTGCCTGGTCTAGTTTCCTTCTTGTTTTTTAATTGAGCTGACATTTTAACATTGTGACCTTTCACAAGAATTTGTATATGTGACACATCTCAAAATATCAGAAATTCTGGCATCAAAGGGCTGGCTCCCCAAAGAGCAGGCAATAATCAACTAAAGGTAAATAGATGTTGCCCTGTCTAGATGGGGCAAGTGACCTCTAGTTCACAGCATTCAAACCAGTTCCCCTTCACTGGATCCTGTTACTTACCTGACATTTGAGTTGGCAATGTCAGCTTTAGCATATCTATTCCAACCTTCTTTAAATGCCCACTAAGGTTCAAAAAGAAGCTGTGTTATCATTCAAGTAACTGCAAAACTCATGTTTCCATTGAATGTAACTTTTCTAAGTTGCCTCTTCTAGGTGGGAATAAGGTTTGGAAATAGGAAGAAAGAGTTCATTTATGTACTGTGGTGGTTATTTACATAAATGAAACTTTGGAAAACTTGATCCTCTGCTGATTCCCAGAGACACTAATTAGTGCCCCTGTGGCACACAAATCTCCAATGACAAATCAAAGATTCAGTCATGGGGAGATGTGGCAAGTCTCTGTCCCTGAAGTGGTCCCTCCAGGTTCAGTCAGAACTGTCAGGGCAAGTGTCATACAGAGGTTGTAATGTTCTCGTTTGTTTAGTTATGAGTTTGGTACATGTTCAGTATTTTGACCAGTAACATTTGACTCTAGCCAGGATTAGAATTATTTTAGGCAGTGTAAATCAAGTGTAAATCATCCCCTCAAGCACATCTGCATGATGGTTACCTTCAAAGTGCTTTGCCACTTCATGGAAGCAAATAGGAGTGTGGTGATTATAAACATGAGCTAGTGCTGAGCAGACCTGGGAGAAAACCCTGGCTCTGTCACTTACTTACTATGTTACTTTGGGCAAATTTCTTATATATATATATATTTATTTATTTATTTATTTATTTATTTTATTTATTTATCTTCTCTTCATTTTTTTGGCTGTGTCGGGTCTAAGTTGAGGCACACGGGATCCTCATTGAGGCATCTGGGATCTTTCATTGTGGCACGGGCTTCTCTCTAATTGTGGCGTGCAGGTTTTCTCTCTCTAGTTGTGGCACATGGGCTACAGGTTGCATGGGCTCAGCAGTTGTGGCATGCGGGCTTAGTTGCCCTGTGGCATGTGGGATTTTAGTTCCCCGACCAGGGATCAAACCCGTGTCCCCTGCATTGGAAGGCAGATTCTTTACCACTGGACCACCAGGGAAGTCCCCTGGGCAGATTTCTTGATGGTTTGGGGGCTTCCTATCCACAATTTTAAATGAATATAAAAATATCAGTTACCTATAGACTGATGAGAATTTAAGAAGATAATGTATATTAAAGTGCTAAGTATGATGCCTGGGTACATAAGAAGTATTCAAAAATTGTAGAAAATCACTGTTATAATCATGCCACTCATTTAAATAAGGTTCTACAGACCTGGCTCTGTAGCTTTGAACTTCCCTGTGGGCCCCTCTGCCATTTGACCAACACCTTTCAGCAAAGTTGTTCCAGTACTTACCTGTATTCTGAAACATTTTGATTCAACTGCCTTGAACTCTTACTCAACCTATTCTTGATTTCTTTAAGCTTTTAATTCTTAGACAAATATTTTCTGATATCTGATACTGTTTTTACAATGCGTTAATGCCTGCCAGCTTCCATCCTCAGCTAAGACCAGAGTTAGCTCTTAAGTTACAGTAATACAAATGTTTGCCATTTGGGGGCGTCCACTATGTACATGGCACTGTGCTAAGTGCTGTAACAAAGAAGACTTGATTAAAGCCTCACACCAAAAAATAAGTGATGGAACTGAGACTTGACTCCAAGGATGACTGATACCAAAGCCCAAGCTCTGGCTATTCTGAGCCACAGTCAGTATTATAGCTCCTAAGCCATGAAACCCTGCCCTGCTATAGACTCCATGGTGACACTGTGCTATGTTCAACCTGGCCCGCAGAAACAGTGGGAAGCAGTTATACATTCTCTTTTTATGCCAATTAAAATTCTATTCAACTTTAAAGAATGAATTAAAGCTCAATCTCCTACACAACAGTTTCTCAACTGGCTTTTCCCTCATCTGAACTCCAATAGCAATTATTCATTTGATGAATTATATAACTTTTTATTATGCACAGCTTTAGTGTATTTCTCTATGTTTTATTTTGAAAATTTATTACCCTTAATTATTATTGTTCAACTTTTTGTATTTTCCTATTATATATCTCCTACTAATGTGAAAACTCCTAAAAGTCAGATATCATGCCAAACCTCAACTGAACCTGACTGAAAGTGAGCATTTAGTATTTTTAAAAAATTTAAAGTACTTATAAGAAGTTTAAAATAGTATATGGCTAGTAACATCTAACGATATCTCTTCTATTTTCTGAATAAAACATCTCTGTAACAAAAATGTATAATTTTTATCTGTACAACAGGAGTAAGAAAAAATTAGAATCTAGGGATATCTCATACTATAAAAATAAAGAAGCTGAATTGAGAGCAGGAAAACCCCAACAGTCCATCTATGTTTCTAATCATGGACAGTGAATTCATCATTCCATCCACTGAGTCTGAAATAGGTAGCTTATCTCTTTGACTGCCTGCCTTGTAATTCAGAAATGATGGCATGTGTGCCAACCACAAACTAGGCAAGAACCCCTGTACTGAGCAGGTGTTGTTTTATGAAACAACCAGAATTCTGTTGCTCTTTATCCTTTCCCCACCTTTTTATGTCCACTCAGAGATTAAAAGTCCCAGAAAACACCATTGTAGAGATAGTAGGGGACTGGCAATGGGATAAGGCGTCATTGGAATTATAGTAACCACAAGTATATTGCTAAAGGTAGAGCTAGAATTACCATGAGCACCAGTAGAAGGGTGGGCTGGGATTTAATTTTATATATACATATATATGTAAAATTATATTTAATTATGTATATATACATAATTAGTATATAATTATACACTACATATAATAATATATTATTAGTATATGGTATATAATTATATATAATTAGTATTTAATTATATACAAATATAATTAAATAATATATATAATTAGTCCAATACATCAGAGAACAAGGCAGGGAAAGCTAAAGATGTTCCCACCTGTATCTAGCAGCACTATACTAGGCAGTCTTGTTGACTAAAACTGTGATGGAGAGTGGTGGTTACCAAACTGCTCTCAAGCTGTATCTAACTCCAAGAAAGGAATTCAGCCACCCATCTGGATAATGAATTCAGTCCAGAAATAGTCACATGACCTTCATAGCCATTACAGATTGCATTTGGTCCCATGGGACAGAAAAATGGACATATTGGCTTAAATAACTAATGGGCTTATTTTTGTGTGTAACAACAATGCAGAGGTAGTAACTACCAGGCAGTTGTAGTGCTTGGCTAAGAAAAATGTCAAAGACTCAGGTTTCTTCCAGTCACCCTCTTTAGAATCAAGAGATGTCCATGAGTTTCAAGAAATAAATGGTGCCTGAGAATATCCAAATAAAAATATATATATATTTCACTTAAGTACCTGTAGATTCAGTTTCTTTGAGTGAAAAATTACTTCGTAGGAATTGGAAATGAGGCAAAACTAGTGACTCTTAGTGTTGGTATTATGATCTAAAGATACAATTAAAAACAGAGATGTTGTTTGTTTCATGTATAAGTATTTTAGACATCGTTTGTAGTCATATATGAATATGCATGCATATATAAGTACTATTTATCTGTATACATTTGAATGTATGCTCTGATAAAATCTAAGCAATATTAGGTATCTTTATATGTTTCAAATATTATTTTTCTTTTCCTGGTAGAGGAAAACTCAAAATTTATTTTGCACTTTTAACTTTCCCGTAAAAGAATATTATCTTCGTTCTTCCAGCATCACAAGGAATAGGAAAAAGTCAAAATGTCTGGAAAATAACTGGTTTCAACATGTAAAACAAATGTTCAAAGATAGAATCAAAGGGCAAACATCAAGGTAAAGATAAAGAAATAAACTACACAGAGATAATAAAGATAATCCACAAAACTAAAAAAAAACCCTGCAACTCTAATTTTATCTTGAGTAAATTGAATGGATATTTTTGAGCTTTGTTTTTCATTTACAGTTTGCCCTAGGATAAAATGATAAGCTCTATTAATCAGAAAAGGTTAATGGCATATTATTTCTCTGGTAGATTGATAACAGTTTCTGGACCAAGTTGTTTGTAACTTCTGTCCAAGTAGACTATTGTACCCTAGCAGCAAATCATACGAAAATGTCAACCATGTGTTTGATTTTACCCACTTACAGAAAAAATCCCTCAAGGAACATTATAAGATAATAGAATGTGTAAAATTAATCGTTTTTCAAGTGGTCTTTTCCAATTTTATTCTCCTTGGTTGAATTCCCTTCCCAATTTGGCCCTCAGATATGCATTTTCTCATTGGAAGATGTGTTTGTGGCAAGGGTACTAGAGCCCACTTTGAGTCAACTTACATTTATCAAACAATTCCCTCTCACCCAAAAATTCCCAGAGTAGTCACTACTAGCAATTCTCCTTTATTTGTACTCTCCGTTTGTACCTGGTGGATTCTATATTATATTAATTCGTAAAACCAGCTCTGCCAGACTCCCTGTGGTTACAGTTATTAAGGCTGGAACTGAAATGATATCTCTCATATTGATCTTCAACCAGAAGTTCTTGTCCCGAAGCTTTTGTTTCCCATTAAGACGCTAATGATCACCTCCACCAAATGAGCAGCTTAATAGTCACAAAAAGCTGAATGAAAAGACTTTGATCATCACCTTTGAGAGCTCTATATTTCAATCTCTCTCCTGTCCATAACTGGCAAACACTAACAGAGCTTTCAATTAAAAAACAAACAAACAAAATGCTTTAAAGAAACTTTTTTTTTTTAACAAAAATCATCTCCTTTTTTTGTTTGTTTTTGCCAAGTAGTTTTAGCTCTACAGGCTCTG
The DNA here is from genome assembly GCF_003676395.1 of Aethalodelphis obliquidens. Classification (NCBI taxonomy): domain Eukaryota; kingdom Metazoa; phylum Chordata; class Mammalia; order Artiodactyla; family Delphinidae; genus Aethalodelphis; species Aethalodelphis obliquidens. The sequence continues at coordinate 86,393,333 of NW_020837946.1, read as the reverse complement.
TTTGCTTTCCAGGTCATACAAAGACTGTTTGCCTATGGATTATTTTTAATATTCTAATTTTTAACAATGTTTCATTTTCTTTCTATAAGAACTGAGGTGTTATAAATCCAGTTAAAACGATAGAAATTAGGAAGCACTTTAGAGTGTCTATTTGATTTATTTATTAAGAGAATTGGTACAGATTAGTCAGTGTAGTCTCCCCCATATCTGGAGGGACAGAGGAACTACTTGATGGTTCTTTCATATTCACATCTCCTCCTGGAAAAAGTAGAATAATGACTCTATAATGAAGCTCTTATACAAACATAGTGTATCCTGAAAAAATATTAATGATATTTTTGTAATTGATCAAATGGAAAAAAATCTCTTTAGGTATTAATTAGACATATTAACGTTATTCACTCCACTGCTAAAAAATAACAACACTATGGAGAGTTTTCATATCCAAGTTTTAAATCAATCTCGTATTGTAGACTTTTAATTTTCCCTAGGAACCTGCAGATGCATAATTTAAAAATGTACACTCTGTAGTGGTGGACTTATGCATACATAGAAAGAAAACTAGAGAGGGTTAAAAAACATCAAGCCTGAAATTTTATGGGTCATTAGCTCTTCAGTGCATCTCATGGGCTCCTAAACCAATGAACCGAGAGCCTTGGGAAGCCTAGCCTGACCCCAGTGGAAGAAATGAGGAAGAACACAAGTATTAACAGTGCTCAATGCTATTAAAATATTCACAGAAGACTAATTTGAAAGTGTATTAACCACATAGTAAGTTAAGGCCCATCACAGATCAAAAGCTAAGTTTTGGGACAGGAAACAATTGTTGAAAGTAATTGGCTGATACTGGGAGGAAAGACTGGAGGAGAGAAGGCTGGGATGGAAAATGACCTGATAGCCTTTTAAGACCTGTGGATGGCAGAGGTCTGTGTGATAATGATCTGCTTCCCTTGGTATTTCTTCCTTTAGGAGACACATGCCTGAAATGTGGAAGCTCTGATGTCTCCATGGATATGGAGCAGGCTTGTGCATGGACAGAAGGAAAAAAATTATGCCCACCATTTTTATTGTCAACCACAGATCTTGGGGTGAATAATGATTTCTAAAGTCATCTTCAGAAGCCACTATAATTTTTTTATTCCTCAGCCTTCTTTTTTTTTTTAACATCTTTATTGGGGTATAATTGCTTTACAATGATGTGTTAGTTTCTGCTTTATAACAAAGTGAATCAGTTATACATATACATATGTTCCCATATCTCTTCCCTCTTGCGTCTCCCTCAGCCTTCTTCCTTGAACTTAGAAATTAGTACAATATTTTCAGGGAGGCCTCTCTAACTACTGCAAACCTCCAGTATCTCCAGGGCTATGAAAAATGGTCATCTTGAAAACCCAACCTAATAGCAGATGTAGTTTCAATAAAAGAAGAAAAAGTCAAATTCAAGTCATAGAATCATATCTGTTTGAATAATAATAATATGTATACAATACCTTAATGAAATTATTATTTTATAATACATTAAAGATAAAATACATGTTACTATCTAGAGGGAACTTTTTTTATTGTTGGCAAATTTCAAGGGAATCACTACATTGTCAAGCTTGAGCACAACTGAGTTCCTATATTTTGAAAGGTTCCTCTATATTACCAACCGATCATGCGAGAAAGTGAGATGACCTCATTCCTTAACCAAAATACTTCAGGATGCTTTTGTCACACAATTATAAAGATTCACAAAAATTATTTTATATTGATGGAAAATAAGCAAACAATGATGTAGGAAACTTTACTATTATTCATCTATACAATAATACATTTTCTCAAAGTTTTATTTGCAACTTTCAAAAACAATTATGGAAATTACTCAGTAAGAAAATAAATCTACTGCTTTGTTAATTTATCTGTTTCACATCATTCAAGAGTAGAGTGGAATAGATATTTATATGAAGAAGCCAAGCAATTAATAAATTATTATATATCCAAAACGACCGTGGGCTTTGGGCAGCTGGTTAAAATTATTAGATAATAGCAGAGGAAATCACAATATTAAATAGTGAAAAACAACTAACAAATCGGAGAATCTATGTAAAAATCATCTTGTACTGGTCAATTCTTTTGTTTTCAAATGTAGAAACCCAATTTAAATTAGTTTAACTAGAAAAAAATGTATTGGTTCTCATAGCATGTATTAGTTATCTATCATTGCGTTATTTACCATCCCCAAATGTTTATGTAACTTATAAATCTTCAATATGGGCAGGACTCACTAGGGACTGCTCATTGCATTGGCTGGGGCAGCTCAACTCAGGCCTGGAGGACTTACTTCCAAGATGGCTCACTCACATGGCTGGAAAATCAATGCTACTGTCTCCTAGAAGCCCAGCTAGAGCTGAGGACTGGGGGGTAAGGGGACTCTATTTCCTTCCACATGGGCTTTCCATGGCCTGTTTCAGCTTCTACATGGCACATGACTAGTTTCTAAGTGTTAGTGTCTCAAGAGGACCAGATGGAAGTTGTATGACCTTTTATGTACTGATTTTAGAAGTCATTATAGTGTCACTTTTGTGGTAGTAACAGACCCCCTAATTTAAGAGAAACCAATATACAGATTCTTAATGGAAGGAGTGTCAATGTAATGTTGTAAGAAGAACATGTGGCATGGCAGATCTTGTGGACACCTTGGAAAACAAAATCTGCCACATAATCAAAATTTAGAAAGATTCTATCCTCTACCTCTGCCCCTTGCCCCTCTAAATACTAGCTTCTTTTCCCCCTGTGACAGATAATCTTTTCTCAAGAAAGTGGGTAAGATGAGAGCTAGCAGTCCACATGCATAGGGAGGTCTCTTGCAGAAGAAAAAGTCCTTCCCCATCAGTTTGAGCAAGAAGAATCCCAGGCAAAGACTTGGCTTTGTTTTGGTTATGGAGCCATTCTTAGACCAATGACTGGTCACCTTGGATGGGAACTTAAAAGACAAGAACTGAAAGGCAAGCTTATAATTTGGACAGTACCCACCAGGATGATTTCATTGGATTAGGAAAGGCTGTCCCCATTCTCACCAAAGAGGGAGTGCATTCAAGACAGATAACATAAAGAATATTCACTATAAGATTTGATAACAGGAAGAGACTTTGCATTTTTCTACCTTTTACTTTCAATTGTGTATTCATTTGCTCATTCATTCATATATATGTGCATGTAGATCTGACAGGCAGTGTTCTACATCAGTGATTGTCAAAGGGTGATCTAGAGATTCCTGTGGGTTCCTTGCCTTTCAGGGGATCCCAGAGGTCACATCCATTTTCATAATAATTCTAAAATATTATTTGTACTTACAAAACATATAAATGAATTCCTCTCTCTCACTGTATTTTTCTTTGTTTTGGAAAACAGTTATTTTCATAAATATATGGGATTTATGTTAATAAGCAAAGGATTTATTATTCCTATGTATAAATTGATTACTACATAAATATTTTTAAAAATTACTCAGTTTAAGTTCCTAATGTGATAAATATTGTTAGATATGTCCCACATTGACAAAGTCTTTAAAGAACTTAAAATTTTTTAAGAGTGTAAAGTCCTCTGAAAAATGTTTGAGAACCTCTATCTAAGTCAAGAATCTGGCATCCAAGAAAGCAGACTAAGCCTCTGCTCCAGAGCATGGTAGAGATACTAACCCACTTTGAGTAGGATTCCAAGATGTATCATGCTGCAATGTACCTGTCTATCTAATTGTCAGTCTCCTCCCTAAGACTAAAAGTTCTTAGGGGGTAAGGATTTTGTATTGTTTTCAGAAAAGAAATATGATAAAAAATGATAGCTATTGTTTTTACAAAGAGAACTACAAATCAGCCCTCAGTTTTATGCATTTATGAACCCCATTAAGGGATGAAATCTCTCTTTCATACTGATTTACTCTAAAGGTGGCAAAAAAATGAAATTGAGAAGTTACCAATTAGTTTGAAAGTTCTCATTAAAATTTTCAATTTATCACAAACAGATATTGCCTAAATATTGTCTAAAGTGACTAATAAGTGTTCATGATGACTGGACGTAGAATTCATTACACTCAGAAAAATAGCATTATGTCAAGCACATTTTAGTAATTTGGAATCATTATACACCTAAAAACAAAATGTTTTGGCTGTTATTTTTCTCTGACATTGTGTTGAGTTTTGTTGTTGTTGGGGGTATATTATATATCCTTCATAAATCTTAAGCTTTATTTTCTGAGATGCAGAATGTAACACAGAAACACAATTTAGAATTGCTTGAGCCCTTGGAGATCATTGGCTCCAATCTCCTCATTTCATAGATAGGTTAAGTCATTGAGCAGCTAACTAGCTTAAGTTGTGGCCAGCTGGTCTATGGCCAAGAAATTCCCCTGAAATTTCCACCAAATATCATTTGTTGGATTAAAAGTGTGGGCAGACAAACTAGGTTCAGATCCTGGTTTAACAACTCACTAACTGGGGGACATTTTACATGTTCCATAACCTCTTTGTGTCTCAGTTTCCTCACTAAAAATTGCAATGATAACAGTAATTTCTCCCAAAGGATTGTTTTGAGAATGAAATGATGACCTAATACACGTAAAGCACAAAACAACTGTCACATGTGCAACTCCAATAACCGTTACCTTCTCTTACTTGCAAGCCATTGCTCTCTGTTATTGTCATGGTTTATGATCACAAAAAATTTACGTGAGAGTTCTTTGGATTGCTAGAAGATTTAATAACGGTAACAATAACATGATTTAAATCTTGGAAGGACTCTTGGGCTGGTGTGCAGAACTTCTAACTTCTGGTATCAGTCCTGTACAGACTCTGGGTATCATTTTTCACAAGTTTAAAACTGGATATTTGGACTAGATGATGTTATATTAGGTTCCAAATTTTGTATGGTTATATTAAAATGGGTTTGGACACTGGGCAAAGTAGATTTGACAGCCTTAAATTAGCTGGAAATTCACTGAGTCTGAGCAGACCAAGTTGAGCAGAAGCAACCCCCAAAACAGCATCAGTGCTTTAAACACATAGTCTCACTTAATCTCTATACCTACAAGGTAGGTGTTAGTAATATGGTAACTAACACACTTACAGAGCAAAGATATGGCCCTAAATAAGGATGCAAATCCCAGGGTGTAAATGGCACTGTCATTCATGTGTTTTTCCTGCCTTTTTAGCAATTTGAGGTTTATCTTCACTTATAGCCAACTAAGCAGGTGCATTGGATTCATCAGCTTTAGTTTAATCTCACTGGTATAAGGAGTAGTCCCTTTATTTGGTTGGCATTACAAGTCGCTTTTCTGGATATTCCAGGATTATCTTCATACCTTTTCATCTTTAACATTTTTATGGGCAAGCCAAGTCTAGACATCCATTTAGGATCTAGAACAGGATAGATCTCTTTTCTTGGCTTTTGTTCTTTCATTTTGGAAAATGCTTTCCAGTTATTCAGCACTGCCTTCATTCACAACCTGAGATTACTAGTTTATTTCTTTGACGATGATTTTGAAGTCACCAGACACTAAAACCAAAATCCTAGAAGTAGGGTCTTAGGCTCACTTGGAATAGGAAATGCTCTTCTGCTACCACACTAGGATACATTCTGTTATGTAGGGTACTCAGGGAAATTATCACCTTTCTCTATCTCAGTGATTACAAAATGTGGCTGATCATAAGAATCACTGGCAGAGCTTTTTAAAAATACAGATTCCTGAACTTAACCTAGATCTTAGGAATTAGAATCCAGCTTGTACTATTCACTGCGTGCCAAACTTTTCAGGCTCCAAAGTTAAATAAACAAACAAAAACTAAGAGTACTCTCTATTGGCCAGCCTCTGCTTTGAAACTGAGCCTATGAAACCAATAGCACTACACTACAAAGTCGGCTAGCATTTAGAAGCCAGAAATGTTCACCCTCTACTCTGCATGTAAGGTTCCAGTTCCCTCTACGTTTTAGAAAATCTAGACATATTTCATCTATATCTTAGATAATCTATATTTTTTATTCTTTCTCTACCAAACCTTTCCCTAAGGAGTGTGTGTGTGTGTGTGTGTGTGTGTGTTTTAGAGAGACAGAGAGGAACTTAGAGAAAGACAAGAGAATATTGAGTTAGTGCAGAGCCAACATAGCATCATCTATACGGCTTCATAAACCTTGTAGGGGCTTCTCTTCTCTCTTGCTGCCAGTCACCAGAAAAACTCAACCTCTACTAGGGTGGGAATTAATACATTAGTAAGGACTGTCTCCGGTAAGGCAAATGTTTGATGCTGAAAGAAACTCAGAGATATTTTAGGCAATCATGTTTACCAGCTGGTTCAAGTGCTTGGCAGGAACAAGGTCACAAAGAATTTAAATGACATTGTATTCTGTAATAAGGGATCTGTCTATATGTTGCAGGGCCCCCACTAGGCAGCAGGGATACTAAGCATATAATCTAGTCCCAGGAAATAGTATGAGCAGGATCTCAGGGGAGGCAGCCCTTCAGCAACCAACCATGGTTCAGGACAGGCCCTCTCTCTCACTGGAGAAGATCAGGGTACCAAAGGCTAGCTGTCAAGGATGGGAGATCAGTCTTATAGCTGAAGTCAATACTAGAGGCAGGCAAAGAAGATATGGAAGGGCCACCGGAGTTCTCAAATTTGGACCTAACATTCAGGCTTGACTGGCATCAGAAATTTAGGGTGGTTGTTCACCAACTTGGAGTCTTGAGAGGCTCACTGACTATTCATCTTCTTAAGGTAGTGGGTCAGAGAAGGCTGACATATTCTTGCTCCTGTTAGGACTGGTTCTGGAGCTATGCTAAGCCCCTTAGAAGAGCTAGTCTTCAGAATCTAGGACAAAGCAAAGGTAGGAGAAGGTCAGTAGGACTGTTGGGTGTTGTCAAATATTGTAATTTATTCATAACCAGTGATTAATTATTATCAGCTTCAAGGGGTCTATGTTATTGGAATTTTAGAGATTTAAATTCTCTTTCAAATTTAAGGCATGTTTCTTCTGTGTAAAGGAAACAATGATCAATGAGGAAAATGGAAATGACTTCAGGGGACACCATCAAAGACTACCATTTTTCTTTGTACTGATATAAACATATCTTTGAAAAAATAATCAAGTATATTAAAGTATCAAAAATAGGATCAGATAAGAAACAGGAGCACACAAAGGGGAAATAAAAGTATATAGCAACTGAAAGAGTCACACAGTTCCAATATGAGTATGAGAATAGGACCCTAGGTAAAACACACTGTAGATTTCTCTGTACTGGATTGTCTTTTTCTAAAGCTAAAGATAAAATGCTGTCAGGTTATAAGTTTGTTTACTGTAAGCAAAATTGACCAAAAGAAATAGACACTGTCCTTAAATTGAAGTTTAAAGTTGGAACCACATAAAAAGGTAATCTTTATAAATCATCAAGTTGGCACAGCAGGATAAAAGACAGGCATGTAATATTAGGCAAGCCAAAAGTTTCTCCTTTGTGATTGCCCTTGCTCTTCAGAGCTCTTTCCTTCTCTTTGACTAGTAGCCCATGGCAGTCTAAGGAGGTCAGCATTCCAGCAGCCCAAGTCTCGTGAAGAAAGGACAGAAACATGTAACCTGAAATGACACAGCCGCTGATGCAGCTTGTTGCTCAGTTAGCTTATATTTTGAAGTATATCATGTGAGCTGAATTGCAAAGAATAGCATTCGACAGGGTGAAGGATTCCATATACTAAAGAGAAGGCAAGATTCCTGGGGAGGCAAAAGTCTGAAGGACAAGTGCCTTTAGCACCAGCTGAAAGTCTATCTGTATAAATGTGACCTCAAAAAATTGGACAGCGCTGATAGCAAACTGGACAAACTTACTTAGTTTTGTTGCTTACTTAGGAATACTCTTTGATGACTTTGATTTGAATAAAGCAGAACTACTTTCTTTATTCATATTTCCATCTATATTTGGGATGGCATGTTCCAATGGAAAGACAGCTGCAGATTCTATTTCATGTGGCCTCAAGGAAACATTGTGGATAGGTGTAGGATCTGATCTAATATCTAGCAACTTAATATCTCTGAACCTCAGTTTAGAAATCAGTGATACCAATTTAAGAGGCTGATTTTTGTAGATCAAATGACATTTGGGATGTAAGTAAAAAATAAATATTATTTATTATCATAGTAATCCTACCTGGTCTATGCTCATAGAATTAACCCAAGAAATACCCATTTGAACTGTAGCCTAATTTCCTTATCTTCCAAAAAGATGTAATAATTTCCTGTATATTGTACAATACCATTTTTTAATAAAATGGACTAATTATATGAAATAATTTTGAGAAATAAAGTGAAATATTTTTGTTGATATTTTAATATTCAACTTAACAACATTCATTCCATGCCTGCCATATACCAAGTACTGTGCCGATCTTTGGGATTACTAGTGTGAACTGCATATAGTCACTACCTTAAAATAAAAATATGTTTATTCTCTTTTTAATTTATCCTACTGAAACTTTCTTTACCCCATTGCTTTTAACTACTAACACAGATTTAAGCTCATATACTTTGAACATTTTCTATATTTTTCCTGACTTTAAACTTTTGTGTCTCTCATTGATCTTTTTTTTTTTCCCGGTACACGAGCCTCACTGTTGCGGCCTCTCCCATTGCGGAGCACAGGCTCCGGACGCGCAGGCTCAGCAGCTATGGCTCACGGGCCCAGCCGCTCCGCGGCATGTGGGATCCTCCCAGACTGGGGCACGAACCCATGTTCCCTGCATCGGCAGGCGGACTCTCAACCACTGCGCTACCAGGGAAGCCCTCTCATTGATTTTTAATCTAGGATCAGGGTAGGAGGAGGTTTTTTCAAATTGCAGTCTTCTCTAAGATTCTGTAATATGAGACTCTGCAATGTCTGCTAGGAGTGCTCCCCGATGCCTATAATCACTGCAATAGTAAGAGTTGCTACTTACAAGTGTGTTTCCTTCAGGTACGCTGGAGGTCCAAAAAGAGTTGAGATCCTTTCTCTAGAAATGTCTTTGTTTTTTGGTTAGGATGAATTTTACCTTCTTCACCAGGCACTGTCGATTCCCATATTAATTGCTATTGTAGGAAATCTATTTATCCTTTGTCAGTATCATCGGAAGGGCTTCATAAATCATATGAAAGTGATTTCTCCTAAGCAGAAATTTTAAGTTATGTTTCATAAAATGAAAAGAAAAAGTATTCTATCTTAAGTTTACAAGAAAAGTATGAAATATATATTTTAAATAATTCCAACCCCAAATTCATTAGCTTTACCAAACCTTCTGACCCCCAATCTTATTCCTTTTCTTCTTTAAATGAGACCCCAAATTAACTTCCTGTAGCTGTGTGCAATGTCCTGTTCTCTGTGAAAAACCCCACCAAACTCTTGTAAAGGCTATTTAATAAATACACTTTACATTCCTTCAGGAAACTTTGCCATTAAGCTACTGTCGAACTTGTGGCCAAAATTTCAAAAATAATCATCAGCTCTTTCTTTTTTATTGCTGCTGATTTGGGTGTGTCTTTCACTGTGACTGGATGAGGAAAATCAAATCAGCAGTAAAGCCACAAATAACCAGGGAAATTTGAGCATATGAAATAGGAACAAAAACATTTTTCTTTGTTTATGATTAAAAGTTAACAATCTTTATTTAAATTATTTCTACTTACAAGAGCAAGAATTTGACATTTGCACTATGAAAACATTTATTTTGAAAAGTTAATAAGTTAAAGTTTTCTGTTTTAAAATTTAGGTGTATATAGTTTTCATTTTAAGAGTTTATATGACAAAATTCATTTATTATAAAAATTTCCTTTTAGTATATGACCTAAAACATTGTTTCCTAGGTTTGTTTTGCACCTGTTTTCTATACCATGGTTTAAGGTTCTTCTCCCTCATTTTTGAACTGCCACTGATTTCAAATCCCTGTCCCCAAACCAATATAATGACCATTCTATGTCCCTTTATCTTCAAAACATTCCCACTTGGTCCTGTACTTTATTAGCCTTCACATTTCCCTTAAAATATCTCCTAAATGAACCACAGAGGATTCTCCCCTAAATGCTCAGGATCACAGTTTGGGAACAATTACTCCATGTGACTGATTTCTCCCCAAACAAACACTTTGATCAGTTAAAAATGATGGCCCTTGCCGAGAGCACTAATGAGCTGACTTGTGCCTTGTGGTGGGTACACAATGGAGGAGAAAAAATGGGCTCAGAATTAGACTCCCTCTTTATTTATCCAAGGGGAGCATTAGTGAGAGAGTTATTTTTAAAAAATTAATACAATTTTGGCAGCTTCCCTTGATTTGAAAATGAAAAGGTTTTAAGTAGGTGACTAGTGAAGAGGCTTTCTTTTTTCTTTGTAGATGTCTGTAAAAAACAGAAACTTGAAAATCTTTCTATGGGCATCACAGAACCAGGGATCTAATGGCACCTTACCCACTAATAAAAAGCAAGGGGTTATTTCCCAGCCTCTCCCACTTAATGTCCAGAAAGATAAACATCTGGTTAAATAATAGCATGCATGCTTTTTGGGGATATGGTGCTAAATACAAATGTAACCATTTCACTCCTTGGCTATTTGTTTTGTGAAGGCTCATTTGTCTGTGTGAAATGCTTTCACTGGAGAAGAGAAAGTGAGGCCAGGGAGAATAGGAGAGGGGGCACTTCCCCTTGTCTTCTCCTTTGACCCTGCCTCTCCCTGCCCTTAGAACGTACATTTAGGGAGTGAGTCTTCAACTGGGAACTCTAGGAAGATGAAAGGGCTAAGGAAGCCACTATTTTAGGAGGACTCTCTTAGGGTTCAGAATTCAGGAGTTCTTTTGATAATAATAGCTAACGTGTATACAGCACTTATTACATACCAGGTGCTCTCATATGTACTTTGAAAGTATTAATCCGTTTAATCATCCCATAACTCTATTGGTGTAAGCTGTTATATTCTCTGTTTTGTAGATGAGGAAAGTGAGATACTGAGAGGTTAAATAACTTGCCCCAAATCATGCAGATTAGTGGTGAATGCAGGGCTTGAATCCACTAGTTGCTCTGTGGGTGTGATTTTGTTAAGTTATTCCAGTTGTTCTCTGCTGACTCAGACTTAAAATTCTTTTTGTATTCAACTCTGATAGGCAGTTGGAACTTTTTCATGATAGAGATTGATTACCAAGACTCCTGGTGTGAGAATTGCCTGCTCTCTTTCTCTCTCTTTCAAGACTATTTGGAAAAAATTTTAATTTTTTTATGATAAGTTACACTTAACTCGTAGTCAGTTTTATTATTTTTTTATCAAAGTTATACATGAAGTTAAGACATTAGTCTAGAAAGCTTTTAATTAAACATAGCATTCCTCTGGCTTCTCCATCTGTCTACTCATCAATCTCACTTGCTAGCGGCTACCACCTTCAACAGCTTTAGTTTTTTGGTATTGTTGTTTCTTATTTCCATTAACCTTCATGTTTTTCAACACTGTGTGCCATCGGACTTTTCCTTATTTATCTATTTTAGGCATTATATATTAACTTTCTGTTATGATACTTTAATATTAGCACTCTTAACTCACACCTTCCCTTCTCTCATTCTTTTCATTATAGTTCTGTCACAATTTTTGTTTCAATCACTAGTTGACATTATTGTGATTTTCTAAATATTTCCAGTTGAGCCAAGAATTATTATATAATTATCATTCCTTTTGTATTCAACCTTTTTTCATGGACTTAATAATTGCCTTAGTTTAATTTACTTATATTTTGTCATATCTATAGCTAATTTACCCAAAGATGCCAGCAAATCTCTCAAACTCCTACCAATCTTTTCCTCAAACACAGAAACATTAAATATTGTCTATCCACATTTAAAATTTTGTTTTCTTTCTATTGATTTCCATCACCTTACTTCAATTTGGACTGAAGACTGTTGGCCTGACACACATTGGTGAACATGGGCTCCTCTTTGCCGTATTTTTTTATGTCTCCAGGCCTTATTTACAGTGCCTTCTTACCCTTGGTCAAATCCTTCATTTTGCTAATTTTCCTCAGGAGTTTCCCAATACGAATGTAGTGGAGACAAATGCTTTGAGTCCTTTTATATCTGGAGATGTCTTTATTCAATTCTGTCTTTTGATTGATAGTTTAACAAGCTACATAATTCTAGGTTGACAGTATTTTCTCCTTAAATTGTGGAAGCATTTTTCTAGCCTCCAGTCAGTTTTAGAAAAGCCTAACACCATTCTGATTCCCATCCTTTTGTATGTGATCTTTCTCTCTCTCTCTCTATTTCCAGTGTTCTATAATTGCATGACCTACCTATTAATTTATTACACCAGACACTTGATAGTCTCTTTCAACCAGAAGGCTCATATTATAAACTTCTGGGATATTTGCTTGTACTTTATTTTAAAGTTTCTTCACATGCATTTAAAAATTAATTTTTGTCCTTTGGGGTTTTCCTATAAGGCAGATGTTGAACTTCTCAGATTATTTTTTTTATTTATTCTTTTTTATAATCCAGCTCTTTTTCTATTTCCTGACATATTTATTATTCTTATCCTCCAAGAATTATGTTGAATTAATATATTTATTTACATTTTTAATTTACAAATGCCTCTCTTCATTATTATTGTTCCTGTTTTTATGAATCCTATATATTTTCTTATCTCTTGATAATATTAACAATAGTTGTTTTTTAAATTTTCTTTTTTGTGTATAATTTCTGCTTATTTTGGGTTCCTTTTTAGATTTGCTTGTTTTGATATTCCTCTTCCATTTTGGGACTTTCCCCAAAGACTTCAACTTCATTAAAGCAGAGGTTATTTTACTCATCACTTTGAACATGTTGTACGTATTTGACGCTCAATAAATAAATATATAATATAGTGATTATAATTTATTATACATATAATGTAGTAATTATACTCATATATAAGTGTTATATAATATATGACCTATAAGTATAATATATAAATATTATATAGTATTATATATCATATATTAATTAATTTCTTTTAACTCATTCCTGCATGCTCATATTTTAAAAAGAGGCACTAAAATGCCTCTTTTGGAGTTGGCATGTTGGGCTTGTTGACTGCCAGGCTTTTTTGTAGAACATGTTGATGCAAGCTTTTCATTGAGGATATCTGAGTTTCAGTATCTGAAGGACTTTAGAACCATTCATCCTTCTAGAGTAGACTCCTTAAGTCTTCTGGGAGAAGGGATACATTTTTTGCCACTGGCATTTCTGGGAGAAAAGTTGAGAATGGATGCTGAGGGTTCCATTGCTTGGTACATAGGATTTAATCCCCTAGTTCACAGTACTGCACTCCTCTCTTCCATTTGCAATGCCGGGTGATCCTAAGTCAAGACTCTGGAAACTGCCTGATTTAATGTCTGTCTCATGCATGTCTGGGAGTGGTCTCCTGGCTATGAATAAATGAGTGCAATGAATGACTGAGCCTGGGAGTCCAGCTTTTCCGATAATGGCTGTTGCAGGCAGTTTTGACCTTATCTCTTATTGTACCTTGTGCTTCCAAGTGATGAGCCTCTTGAACATTCTGTGGGGAGGGAGAGACTTATTAACTTTTTTGTCATTAATATCCTCATCTTCCACTGCTGCAAACACTGAGGTTGTAGACTTTTCATTTTACGAAGTAATATACAATGCTTTCATAACTTTTTATCTTCCAAAAGTTCTTTGAGATGTATTATCCACTTTTGCGCACATTTTCATTCTCTATGAATATGTTTTTATCCTTTTACTCTGATTTTAGTACACAGGGGGGATTAAGGTATATGTTCAATCCACAAGTTTCAACTAAAGTTCACTTTGGCAACTTTACCTCAGCTGGTATAATATCTAGAACAGATAGATAGTCATTTTCCAATTCCAGGATATGCCAAATACAAATCTGTAGCACTATTTTTGAGTGAATACTATAGTAAAGTATATGCACCATTAGTTTATTTGTCTTCCTGATTTCCAAAACATTGCTATCATTATTTCATTTAGATAATGTTCAAGATGATTATAAAAATTTCTTATTTGAAATATGCTGAAACTAGAATAGGCACTTAGGTGTAAGAAAATAGTTCAGTACAAGTTGATAAACACTAGTCTATATTTTGATCTACAAACAGTGTGATATGATGGACAGGCAACAAGCATTTGTTGAATATTCACTTTTTTTTTTTTTTTTTTTTTTTGCGGTACACGGGCCTCTCACTGTTGTGGCCTCTTCCGTTGCAGAGCACAGGCTCCGGACGTGCAGGCTCAGCGGCCATGGCTCACGGGTCCAGCCACTCCGTGGCATGTGGGATCTTCCCAGACCGGGGCACAAACCCGTGTCCCCTGCATCGGCAGGCGGACTCTCAACCACTGTGCCACTAGGGAAGCCCTGAATATTCACTTTGAGAGGTAGTAGATTCAGCATTTAAAAGCTTTGGAGTCAGCATACACGCGGTTTTGAATTGAATGAATCTGGGTTAACCAACAGCCTCTGACACTCGCTAACTTTCAATCTTATTTCACTTGCCTTAGATTTATCATCTATGCAATGAGGGCAGTAATCATAACTACTTCATGGATAGTACACATTATTAAAGTTGTTAAACACCACTGGCTATAGAATCAAATTACTTGTGTTTGAATCCTGCCTCTGTTACTTAATAGTTGATCTCAGTCAAGCTCAACTTCTTTCAAAACTGAGTTTAGGTGACGAGATTTTGGTCTTTGAGCTGGTGAGATAATGAGATTTAGATTTGTATGATGCGATTTTGGTCTTTGAGTGGATGCTATAATAAAACAAGACTCTTTGGAATTGTGGGAGAGGATGATGTATTTTGCTTGTGGGAGGGACATGATTTGTTGAGGGCCAGAGGTGGGATTGTGGTAGGCAAAATTCTAAAACCCCAGGATACCCACCTCCTTGTGTGCATATCCAGTATAACTCCACTTCTTGAGTATTTAAAGATTTTTCTATTAAAATGCTTTCAGAGTATCCTAGAAGAAATAGTTGGAGTTTCTTAAAGAAATAAATCATTTTAAAAGAGTTTTTAAAAGCATCAAACACTTTAAAAGAACATTGACTGAATGTTAATTATCCATGCACTAAAATATATTTACTCATTTACTAGAAGGACTGTTGAAAGAGGAATTATATAATTGGTATAGCAGAGATTATACTAATGAGTACTTACCATGTGGTTGAAGCTGTATATGTTTTAATTTACTTATTTCTAATGGAATCCTATGAGGAATGACAGCTATACCTTGCATATTTCACAACTGAGGAAATAGAGGCACCAAGAGGTAAAACAATTTTCCCAGTGGGTAAGTGATAATAGAAAATAGAACTGTTCAAAATAATAATCTACATAATTGTGTAATGCTACTTAAAACCATTATTACAGAAATATATCTGCCTAAATCTATATCCATATCTATACCTATCTATATCTATTTATCTTCTCAGATTTTTCCTCTGGAAGAGGAGTGTAAGCCCCAAGCATTGGGTATACTACATAGATCAGGGAACTATAATATTATCCAACTAGTGTCAGTTATTTCAACTGTAGACTAATGGAGGGATCATTTTGAAAGTTCAACCTTATTTCAGTAAGGATAGATGGCAAATCTCCTATGAGAAATTATGGAACTTCGTCTGGAAATGACTACTGACTTAGTCCATATTTTGGAAAGAATGATGAATTTGTTTATAACAGGGTATCACAGGGCAAGGCATTATAAGCTTTTGAAGGTCTTGGTAAATTCAATGAAAAATAGGTCACATGTATAAGATGATGCAATATGAAGTTTGAAGTGACCAATTCCATAATATGTATTTCTCACTATACTAAGTTCAGTTGATTTAAAGATGAGTAAAACATGGTCCTTACCCTCAAAAGTCTCTAGATAGGACATCTGCTTTTTTTCACTTTCAAAAAGTTAGTAGTATGTAACTCTTACTGTAAAATACTCAAGGTGTGGTAAGTCATGAGGAAAATGATTTATTCTGGGAGCTCACTCTGACAGTTATAGAATAAAAATCAGATTGAAGAGTTTTGGATGACTATACCCATTCTTTGTCTATTTTCACCAGCAGCTCCCAAATAATTCCAAATTCAGTTTCTCATAAATACTTTTTCAAACTATTCAAACTTACCTCTTCTTTGACTAGTTTTCATTTAAGTATACATCTAAGGCATGGTGCTAACTTGAAGGTCAGTAAGGAAAACAGGATGAGGGATCTGTCTTTTATGAAAATGTGCTGCTTTTGAGAACTTTTTTTTTTGATAGGAAAAAATGGCAGATTTTCTCTTGTAAACCGTATGTTCTTGCATTTCTGATATCTGGAATCAGTAGCTTGCCAGAAACGTTCCCAATCAAAATTCAGACTAACCCATGAAGGTGTCCAAAGAAGTCTGTTCTGATTACTAAAGATGTTGAACTAGTCCTGACTTCAAACAGTAGATATTTCCACACTTTAGTGGTATATGACAGCTCTATTCATTCCACAATGTCAGATTCTTTGGTTTTGGCCATTGGGTATTTATGCATTTCTGGCTAGGGAAGCAGAGAAACCTAATTTGATTCTCAAGCCAAAAGTTTTTAGGCCCTGTTCCTTTGGAACTTGGACTGGAGGATTTTGGCACTGTATAAAGACGAGGACAGAGCAAGTAGTCACACATAACTAACTGACTCAACAGAACATATTCAGGGAGAAAGATCATGCCTACACATTGGATAACCATTCTCCAAGGCAGACTGACAACACCCTGAATTCAATCACCCTTAAATAAACACACAGGGAAAGCAAAGCTTTAACATACCTTCCGGCACTGCTTTCCAAAGCAGCCTGATTGGTTTGAGTGCCATAGGCCAGGCTGCAGATGCAACCATTACTGTTGTTCTTACTTATGTCTGTCTGCTAACAAGCATTCATATGCTTTGGATCATTAAAGTCACAACCTCCTATGCCAATCTATTCCTCTCCACGGATTTCCTGTAGATTGGAAAGAGAGATGCTATTTTCTGTTTCTTTTTTCTCTCTATTAGGACCTCCAGTAAGGGTTATTTCTGAGGTCTGAATATTGTAGCTTGTACGCTTGCCCCCATTGAGCATATAAATTGTGTTCCCATTAAGCTTGTTCTTTTTGCCTGATTTATTTCGTTTTCTGTTGTACGTGCCTTTTCAATGCAAGGCAAGTGATTTGTGCTGGAGCTGCGACAGACAAAAAGTGTTGTAACTTAAGCTATTTCCTGGTGCCATTGCTATCTGTGAGAGATCTGCTGTACTTACACCCTTGCTAAATTTCTTCTGACAGACTCCAGGTGGTCGGGATTTTCACAATCCATCCCATTTCTGAATTAGAACTTGTCATTTGGGGCTCTGTGGATTCTTCCTTATCATCTTACTGTTGGTAGCAGGTTGAGTGTATTTGTATATCTACCTGTAAAAGGCCACATGTGTCCACAGGTATAAGCAGAGGTAGAGAAACATAAGTGTCTCTTTCAGAGAAGGCACAGAAGACAGATACTGGAGAGAGAGAGAGAAAGAAAAAAATTGTCACTTGTAGTATTATGCAGGCTGCCCATCTAAACCCATCATTGCCTGGCACCTACACACTAAGGGCAAGGATCCAGCCAACTTGTGAGTGGGCACCATGCCATTTGAGCAGATGGGCATGGAAGTCGGCAGCCAGTAGACCATGTATGTGCATCAGCAGTGGGTGTTGAGGGCACGATTCCCAGAGGAGAATGTCCTAACAGCTGTCTGGCCTGAGCCAACGTACTTACGACCAAGGAAAAGTGCCATCCTTCAATCCTGCTGAGTTGGATTAACCTTCAGAGCTAATCTGCGTTTTTGTCAGTAGAAGGTGAGTTTGGGGTCTATGAAAACGTCAAAAAATAACTGAAGAAAGGAAACTGGAAAGATACGATTATTAGACATTCACTAAAGGTGCCAACAACATTTGTATGCATGTTTTAAATATTTGACCAAAAGTCCATTAATTCTTGAAAGAACGTCATAGTTATTAAAAGCTTTGCCTCCCACAATGCTTTTAGAAGTGACCTTTCGACACAGGGAGAGCATTTTCAGTGAGTTACATAGTACATTTCCATCTTTGCACTAAGAAAACATGTGCAAGGAAAGGTGTCAAAAGACTATAGAAATCTGACTGTGGGTAAATGTCTTTGTCAAACTTTACATATCATAGATCAAACTTGATATATCGTGGATTACAGCTTTCCAAAGAAGAGAATTTCTTCTTTACTGATTGAACATATACCTGAAAAAGTAAGAAGTAAATTTGGTATTTCAACTTAAGCCCTTCTGGACAATGAAAGAGACTGAAATATGAGACTGAAAATAAAGCCTGTTTCTAATCTGTTGAGTATTTCCAGACAGTTAAACATCATGAAATTAGATATAGTTTGTTTCTGCCCAACACAGCCAAATGGTGATTTGACAATGATTTGTTTCGTTTAGCTAAAAATAGGTAGACCATTTTAATAATTTAGACCCTCAATAACTGTTTATTTGTTTTCTGTTTTCCTTTGTTTTGAGGTTTTTTGAGATAGTTTTCTTGGTATTGTTTTCTACTGCCTTGAATCTTTTTATTTAAAAAATAACATATGACTTGCCATTGTGGAGAAAATATCCGTTTGGCCCAAGTGTTCTAGATACCCATCTATATTTTCTTAATCTATCTAAACTCTTTCCTTTTGTTTACAGAGTAAAATATCTCTGTATGGAGAGTAAAAGAGGTGAATAAGTTATTTTATCTGCTAATGGTAGTAACTTTAGCTCTGGCTCTAATGAATTATCTAATGTGTTAGATCTAATACCATTAGTAGTATTATGAGTGAAATAAGATGTTTCTGTGTCTATTTGGCCCTTATTTTCTTATATCAATTTGGAAATTCATGGCTAAATATATATGAACCTATAAAGAAAAAAAGTAAGCTAAAAATTAAGACAATACATAAATGCACTTCACATGAAGAAAATGTAAAAAATTGTATTACCCAGATATCTCTGTGTTTGTTGCTTCTGGTAGTTTTTATCTTACAAGTGCATTTGAAGGCTAAAATTGTGGAGCGTCCAAGTTCCGTATGAATGATACCTCTCAGTCTGAGAAGATTCTTGGAGAGAAACATTTTATTGAAAGTATGCAAAAAAAAAAAATGAGAAAACTAAAACAGTATTTAGCAATAAACAAGGAAGTGTGCGCTGTATATAGTTCATTTTTATTTAAAAAGGAAAGTAAGAGGCAGTTTGATTTTCTTCTTGGAGGAACACACATGTTTGTGACTAAATAAAGGAGGGAAAATACAAAGGAGTTAGAATCATTCCAGCAAGCACTTACCTTTGGCTATCTGGGATAAGAATATGTGGTTGAAGCTGAATTTCACTCAGCTAGACTTATCCCAGGATTGAAAGGCTGGTGAGAGCTTCAGGTGACCCAGATGCTGACTAAAGAATACTCAAGAAACTTAAAAAAAAAAAAAAAAAAAAGCTGATAAACTTTAGTATACCCATCAAAAGATTTCTGAATCTTTCATTTTCTGCAGGGGATAAAAGAGATGAGAGTGTCAGATTTCTGACTGACAATGTACAACCAAAAAAGGTTTATGGAAAAAAATTTTAAAAAAGACATTTGCTCATGCCCAATATGGTAATTGAATGATATTGTGGGCAGATGGAGGAAGAGAATACAAATGTTAAACAGTATACTGTGGTACATTAATAAGGAGTATAACAAGATTTGGGTTTTCCATGGTTTATGTCATTACCTCTCATTAGGACTAGGAAGGATACATTTAGTTAGTGGTAGAATAATTATGAGGCATGCGTAAATTTTGTATGTGCCTACAAACATGTAAAGTTAGAACATTAAATGCATGATAAGGTAATGTCCTTATATGTTGTTATCTTCCTTTTTTTTTTCAAAATCAGTTACCTACCACATACACATGATTGAAAAAATAGAGCCATCACTTAGGTTGATGTTTATTATTTCTAAACAACTAAATTGTTGTGAGTTTAAGAAATACTGGCCACCTCTCCACATTCCAAAAAAAAAAGCTTCACTAACTTTCCTTAATTTCTGATTGTAGTAGCTGTAAGAAAAAGAACTTGCAAAACAAATGAAGATTTGAACATAAGACTTGGAATACACCAAAAACAAACAAGCAAACAAACAAAAACTCTTGAGAAACTGAAGATAAAAACTAAACTTAACCAAAAATTTATTTCTGTTTTTCATCCAAGTATCCAGGGAGGTTGCTAACAGGAGGTATGCCTCAGAAAATGTACATGTCTGTGAAAATGTTGGAACTAATGCTTTTATTCAAGTGATTTTATTTCAGTTCTAAGCCACAAGATATAAACTTTCATCAAAAATGGTAATCTATTTAAAATCAGAGCTATGTGGAATGTTTCATGTTTATGTATAACTCTCATAGTAGATGCTCCTAAACAAGGAAAATAATATGCTCAAATTCTGTTATTTTTACAGTTTGTAATATATCAAGTACTAGACCCACCCATCAGTTTCATATTTTTTAAATAGTTAAAAGAAAAAAGGAATGGAAGAAAAAGTAGAGACACTTTGAAAAAGGGACTTTTAATTCCTTTTTTTGGAGGAAAAGGTATCTGAAAAACTTAATTATGATGCTTATTCTAATAAGAACAAAAAGGAATTTAAAGGAAAATATGCATTACACATCTTGAATACTTCATGTTCCACTTTGCTTTGCACAATTAGAAAGCTAGAGTACCTGGGGAGGGCAGAGGAGTGGAAGCAGGGAGCATAGTGTGCAGTGATGAAGGAGAAAACTCATAGATTTGATCTAAAAAAGTTGCAGTGATATATAATATTAACCTAATTTTGAGTTCAAAAAAATCCAAGTCAAAAGATATTTGTATTTCTGTTTTTTCAATGGCAGCTACAGATGATTTCTATTTACTGGAAAAATAAATCAATAGGAAGATGGCATCACTGAAAAAAAGATAAGGTCTGACATTTTTTTTTTTCTCCTCAAAGGAAGGGTTGCCATCAACTCATGTATTTATTATGAAAGCTCAGTTGCTTAAGATGCAGAATACTGTGAGAGAAAAAACAGTTTAAGACATAACCATGTTACCTCAAAAGAAACTGTTAAGTAACATTCTTAATAAATAGGCTGGAGAAGTGTGGAATTGTTAAGGCCTCTTTCTGCTAAAATGCTGGAAGTAAATTGACAGGTAGCAATTCATAAAATTCTCAGATGGGAATTGTAAAATGATATTGAAACCAATATTTCATAATTTAAGAGTAAAAGAACTAGCAAGAAAAAATCAGGCTATAAACACTTAAATATGTGGTGGGTATACATACATGTTCACTTATGTTTAGAGAGAAGATCTGTATACTATTTCAGATTATTTGGAGACATAAAAAGAAATCATACATACATATAAATCATATTTTCAGGCTTCCTCAGAAATACTTCACAGAGAAAATAATGTATTAAAATTTTTATATCAAGCTACTGCTAATATTTTGACTGTTATTTTAGGTTTTCAAATTCAATGATTAATTAACAGTTCCTGCAAAAGTGAAAAGGATCTAAGATTAAACAATGGAGCCCAACCTTGCCAGCATTCTGAAACTTATCCAGAAGCAATTTGCAGAACAAGATGTAGGTTTTTTGATGTCAGGTACATTTAAAAGTTCTGATATCAAGAACTTCATCCAAAATGAAGGATTATCCAAAATGAAGTATGTGCTGTCTTTGCAATACTAGTATTAGAGATATTTTATAATGTCAACAAACAGGTACATTTTAAGCACCTACTATTGGAAATGACTGGCATATGAGTGTAACTAAACATGAAATGTTTACTGGCTAAAATGAATGGTTCATAAAAAATCTATGGAAAAGAATATAAAAAAGAATGTATATATATGTGTATATATATATATATACAAGAAAAACTGAATCACTTTGCTGTACAGCAGAAATAAATACAACATTGTAAATCAACTGCACTTCAAAAAAAAAACCAAACTGATGTCTTAAGTGGGACTGTTTCTCAGGAGAATGACCCATAAAAATTTGCAAAGTTATCAGATACTGCCAATAAGCTATTGATAAATAATTATATAAGCTGTAAGATTTTCTCTGTTTATACTGTGGCTTAGGAGAATCCTTTTTTCCCTTCAAACTTAACCTCATGAGACTGTGATTGACCTCAAATTTTCTTTACAATTATTATTTCAATTAAGTATGTCACAGAAGCACAGCTCTTTTGAAACATCCTAAGTTTTTCAGATATCCATGCAAGACAATTGAGCAACTTTGGATCCAGAATTTCCTAAATGATAAGTCTCAGTCAGCATAATCTGATTTGGCATAACATATTTCTGTACCTAATGCTTAACTGAGAAAGACATTAAAGCAAAAGACAGGTGATGAAAGTTTTCTTTTCTTCCGTATCTTCATAACTTGATTGAACATGATAGCTTAGCTAGCTTATTGATTTAGGAATGATCAGCAATATTGCTTCCCCAAAGGAATAGAAAGATGATTCATAACAGATTTGAAATCTGATTTCTAACTTCCTGCATCAATGTGTACAAATTTGTAAGCTTGGCTCTCTTCAAATTTCTACCTTAGGAATATCCACTTATGCACACAGGAGATCTCTGTAGTTCCCCAAGAATTTAGTGACTGTCTTTATACATATACATTCATATTTCTGGAAAAACAGTAAAGTGCAATAGCTGAGGGCTTAGATTCATGTTAAAACATCACCCGTGCTTTCACTAGCTATGGATTTTCAAATTTACTTTAAAGGTGTGTGTCTGTGTTTCTACCTTTATGAAATATATGTCATTGATCTCTTAATGTTTGGGTGATAATTAAATATTTTAGTACATGCAAAACACTTAGAACAGTGCCTGGCTACTAATAGGCACTCAGTAAATGTTAGCAAGCAGTATTATTGTTGTATCATTTCTCAAGTTGAATTCTTGTTTATACCATGGAACCAATGGTTTCCTTCAAGGGTGGTATGCGCTTAGTAACTGGTCATTTCTAATTCCATTTCTTCCCATTAAAATTTGTTTCCCAAACTTCAGTCATTCACTTATTGTGTTTGTTCTTTTTTCCCCCACATTTCATATACTTAAATAACTTTATATTAATGGAAAATGTATTCATATCACTAATAAATGGCTCTGATGCGATAAATTTTTCTACTAAACCTTAAAATTATGTAAATAATAATTAAAATTGAAACATTCATCAGCTAAAATCATCTCTTGTACCCTTGGCAGTATGTATACAACACATTTTGAAGCATTGCCTTATAAGAAAGCTTTCTATAAGTGACTAGAAGGGAATATTTAGAGGCTTGTGGACCACTATGCCCATTAAAATCCAGTAGTGGTAGGACAAAAGATGGCATGGACTTGGCCATAGAAGAAATGGTAAAACTGACACAAGTGAATGCCCAGGTGCCTATTCATTGGTATCGTATCGTGGAGACATTTACATACTACTGCTTTCTCTAACATTTAAAGCTTGAGGTACTTTACATGCCAAAAGAATGACTTTTACGCCAAGACTATAAATCCAGCAAGAAAATGGAACAAGAAAACTCCCTCTATCCCAGAATTCTCCGACCTTTGTAAGCTGAATATGACATGTATACTAAATTTTCACTGAAGATTATAAATCTTAGTATAATGAGTAATAGTTGAGAGTAGTAAATTCTAAAGGCATAACAATATAAAACAAATTCTAGTTCCTTAAGAGGCTTAAATACCAAATATATGTATATTCTCCCCCTGCTGAGAAGCTGAAATATCAGTGAATAACAGGTATGAAGTTTTGGTTGCTAGGATTTCTCTCATTAACTATTATTCTGTTCACAGTTTTCTTATGCAAAAGACCTTTCATTTAAACATTGATTGAGTGTCAACTATGGTTATCTTAATTAGGGTAATGTTAACACCTATAAAATTCTCTAAAATACATGATGGCTCCACAAAATACAAGTTTATTTCTCGCTATATACAAGTTCGAAGGAATTTTTCTACCTGAATTCTCTGTCCTCGCTGCAACTTTTCTCTAAGTATAAAATTATTCCAAAATAAAAAGTTTACTAAATAAAACAAAGTGAATTTTCCTGGCCTGTGCTTGGCTTTTCTTGACATGGTGATTCAGGGCCCCCACCTTGCATCTTTATCCTCCCATAAGGCCTCGGTTAATGTTTACTCCCAGCCAGTATACTAGGAAAGAGAACATTGCGGGGGGAGCACTCACTGGTTAATAGCCTTGGAGGGGGAGTGGTTCTCATGATTTCTGCTCATTTGCCTTTGGTCTGAACTAGTCACGTGGCCACTCTTAACTGTAAGGCAGGCTGAGAGTGCAGTCTGGAGATGTGCTCAGGAAAGAGAGCACAGAATTTGGTGAGTGACCACCAGGCTCTTCCTCCCTCCCATATATCAATTTGCACCTGTATTCCAACACTTAGAAATACACCCATACACCTCGTCAAAGGAGACAACCAAAAGTCCCATCCAGTTACTGCCTCAAGCTCCAGTTCCAGAATCTCTGGTGATAAGTAGCTTTCTTCATCAGGCCCAAATTTTCTCCAGGGTGTTAAGAATTTAGAACTTGAAAAATAAGCTCTCTGTCCTGCCCTCCCCATCATATCCAATAGAAAATGGTGGGGCAAGAACTTAATACCTGGAAATAAACAAACAAACAAAAATCATCTCGTTTGTAAAGGAAAGAATGGTAAATGACCAACAGTCTCTGGACCAAAGTGATGATTGTAATCCTGCTGGGCAGGTCCTCTGAGACCCTGCCCTGGCAGTAGAGACAGTTTCTGGCTCTTCTTTCTGGGAGAATTTCCCATATCCATTGTTCTCCAGGTTTCTGGCTCTGCTTTCTGGAGTCTGTTCCTTCCCCATTATCCTTCTTGGGCCACATCTGAAGTGGGAATTGAAGAAAATGGCTTCCTTGAAGGTTGTACTGCCTTCATAATTCAGTTTTTGTGGAGCAAATATGGGATTCAGGGACTGAATAGAATCACAGGGTTTTTAGGCCAGGTTTTTGGTTTCTTTGGGAATACAGT
Organism: Aethalodelphis obliquidens; assembly: GCF_003676395.1. Lineage (NCBI taxonomy): Eukaryota > Metazoa > Chordata > Mammalia > Artiodactyla > Delphinidae > Aethalodelphis > Aethalodelphis obliquidens. The sequence continues at coordinate 86,368,195 of NW_020837946.1, read as the reverse complement.
TCCCTCAAAATCTTAGTAGACATTGATCTAATCCCCTCAGTCTGTTGCATGTGCTGGTAAGCAGAGTCAAAGACATCCAGAGTTCTTTTCTAGACATGGTACTTGAGCCTGCTTTATTTAAAGATTCCTTGCACTCATGTCTTTCTCTCTCTTTGTCTCTCTCAGTCTCTGCCTCTGTCTCTTCCTTTTTCTTCCTAGTGCTTTGTCCCAACCCTTTCCACTCTCTCCTTCATTCAAAGTACTGGAAAATTCCTGTTTAGTGAAATAGTACTCGTAATGAGAGCTTCTACTTAAATTTTCAAGATAATGATTTTTAATTATAAATTCCTCACTTTTTTTTTAATTATAGAATCTGTCTACGATGCTTCTTCAGGAGAAAGAACAATAAGGCATTTAAAACAAATTTGTTCCAAAAGCACTTATTGTGTGATTATTATCTATTTATATATATCTAGATAATAGTAGAAGACAGGGAAATCAATAGCACATTAACTCCAAAAAAGCTGAGTTCATAACATAGCATAAACACAAAGTGTTTCTATATTAAATATTTTGTTCCAGTTATTACTACAGCATTGCAGATCACACTGAAACATAGAGGTGTAAAGCAATGATTTTTTTATGCTTGTGGAATCTGGTCAAAAATTCAGATAAGGCACAACAGGAACGGCTTATTTCTCCTACAGTGTTTGAGGTCTCTGCTGGGAAGACTTGAAAGCTGGGGGTGGTTCAATGGCTGGAAGAAGGAATCATATCTTTATACTCATGTGAATGGTGGTTGATACTGGCTGTCTGCTGGAACCTCAGCTAGTCTGTCATCTAGAAGACTTACGAGGTCTCTCCCTGTGGTGTCTCTGTATGGGATGATTTGGTGACTTTTTTTTTTTTTTTTTTTACAATCCATAGCAAATTTATTACTCAATAGCCAGTGCCACATCATAGCATCACCCGGAGCCCTCACCTTCCCTCCCCACCTGTCCCCAAGGGTACACCCGTAATGGAAAAAACGAAAGTAAACTCAAATCTCTGCTTTTCCCCTGGAAAAAGGGATCTTGGCCCTGGAAGCCCCTTTCCACAGGTCTCAGCAGGCAAGGGAGTGGACACCTCCTGTGCCCAGAGAGCGGGGCTCCAAGCTCCAACAACAGAGAGAACATGCAGGCAGGAGCAGAGCCCCGTGTCTGTGGAAGAAGATGAGCTGGGAGTATTCCAAGAGAACAAGGGGGTAGTGCATGATATTTTTATGCTCTAATATTTGGAGTCCATATAGTATTACTTCTGCCATATGTTTTAGTTAAAGCAGGTATAAAGTTCTGCCCAAGTTTGAAATGAAAGAACATAGACCTCACCATTTGATAGGAGGGGTGTCAAGGTCACACTGTAAGAAGACCACATGCAATATGAGATATTGTTGCAGCCAGCCGTCTTTGAGTACACATCTTACTCAAATTAATGTCCCAAACATTTACTTCCCATTTAAATGTACTTTATTCACCTTTTTGAATGAATCTGAATATGGTTATTTTCATGTGCACTTTTACTAAATTACGCTCTTTTAAATCATTTAAAGTTTTTTTTTTTAAGAAAAATAATATAATAGTATCAAATGTCACTATTTTTTCAGGTATCCCGGCACAGAAGGAATCATTCACAGCATGTCTTGAAAGATGTCATTCCTCCACTGGAACAACTGGTAAGTGATTATTTCACTTCAATACTGTATTATTTATCTACTGCTACAAAATAAATTACCTCAGAACTCAGCAACTTGGAACAGCACATATTATTATCTCATGTTTCTGTGGGTAAGGAATCTGGGCATAACCTAGCAGGGTCCTGTGGCTCAGAGCCTTCCAAAAGTTTGCACTCAAGGTTTAAGCCAAAATTGGGGTCACATCTGAAGGCTTGACTGGGGAAAGATCTGTTTTCAAGCTCAGGTACATGGTTGCTGGCAGGATTTAGTTCTTTCAGGGCTTTTGGCCAGAGGCTACTCTTACTTCCTTGCCACTTGGGCTTTTCCAGCATGGTGGCTTGCTCCTTCAAAGCATGCCAACTGAGAAGACGAGAGTCTGGCTTATTCTGCTCCTGCCAAAATGACCTCCTTGCTTTTTCCACAGGGCCTTTTCTCCTCTTCTTTCCTCTGCCTGATACAAAATACTTCATTTGGCACCCAGAAATTTTTAGGGCTCATTCGTTCCTTTTCTTCGCATCTCTGTTCAAATATCACCTTTTAAGATAGCTCTTCTCTAGTGTCCCCTAAACACAAATGAGCAAATTTAAAAACCCACCAGTTCTGTCCACACTTCTTTTCTCTTACCCTAATTTAATTTTCTCCATAGAACTTACCACCATGTGGTATACTCTGCAGTTTCTTTTTATTTGTTTGTCATCTCCTTAGAAAGTTCTGTGAAAGCAGGGTTATTGTCTCCTATGTTTATAACTATTCCCATGATTATAACAATTGCTAGAACATAGTAAAATCTCAGTAAATGTGTGTTAAATGAGTGCACAAATGAAATAGTTAATGACTTTTTTTTTAATATCCAAGCTCATAGTACACAGATCTATACTTGTGTACTTTCTCTTCATTATCTCATCATATATCTTGAAGTGCTGCTTAGTCATTTGTTCTCAGCGCATCTTGGTGTCATCCTTAAAATGAAATATCCCAAGTTGAACACACCATCACCATCTTCCCAAATTGATTCCTATTTCCATTGAACCCCATCTCTATTTTTTTAATAGCTGTTAAAAACAAAAAAGTTAGCTCTTTTTAATAGAGAAGACTTGTTTTAAATTTTTATTTATTTATTTAAATTTTTATTTTGTATTGGAGTATAGTTAACAATGTGTTAGTTTCAGGTGTACAGCAAAGTGATTCAGTTATACATATACATGTATCTATTCTTTTTCAAATTATTTTCCCATTTAGGTTATTACAGAATATTGAGCAGAGTTCCCTGTGCTATACAGTAGGTCCTTGTTGGTTATCTATTTTAAATATAGTAGTGTGTACATGTCAGTCCCAAACTCCCAATCTATCCCATTTCTATTAGTAGCAAATGTTTATCTAGGCTGAGAACACATTTTCTTTGGATCCTTTATTTTCTCTGTGACCCTTCACATGTCAACATTTTTTGAGGTGGTTTCTCCACAGTGGATGTGGTGGCCTCATTTTTTTCTCCATGTGTACAGGCACACCCTTTCTGAGGCCTTCAAATGCTTCTGGTCTCACCCCTCTGTATCCCACCATGCCTCTCCCACTGATCCTGTGCTACTGTACAACCTTCCACACCAACCTTCTTTAAACAGTACCTTCATTATTTCATTCTCCTTGTCAGAACTTTCAACAGCTTCCTATTTTCTATAGCACCAAGTCTATAGACTTCTCTCACGGCTCTGATTTACCTTATTTATTATCTACTGCCAAATACACAACCTCAAGCCAGCAATAGTAACATGATTAAGACATGGTTCTCACCCTGAAGGAATTTGGATTTTCTGTAACAATTATAGTTCCTTCATCTCAACACTCTTTTGTGTTGTTCTCTCTTATTTCATGGGTAATAGACTTGTTCCATGGCTAGACTATAAATGCTTTGAAGTTAGGGGTCATGACTTGTATTTTCTTTATTATATCATACTTCCCCTTACATTGCTTCTGGGACTAGTGTTTGTTCAGAAAAGACATGTTTGTCAATTGATTTAATGATAAGATATTAAAGATTTATTAAAACAATATTGTTGATTTTGGAGATTAATAAATATATGACTGCTATTCATAGTGAAAGACATTTTAAAATTTAGTTAGATATAACAATATCTTGTTTTCAAAATTAATCACTTAGGTTTCAACTTAGAGATCATTTTCCCTGGAAAGTATTTCTTTGCTTCCTCAACTTTGCATCAGGTAGCCCTTCTTTATTCTACCTTCCTATAGCAGCTTGGCCTTGCCTCTGTCTCTAAATTGCCTCTATCTCTAATCACACTAAAATTGCCTGTTTCCTTTTACTTGTCTCTTACTGCACTATAAGTATTTGAGGGGAGAGCTATGCTTCACTTACTGTTTTATTATTAAAACTTCATAGAAGGCCTGGCATAGTATAGCTGTACAGTGAATAGAAAGTAATTGTGTTTCTTTTCTATAAATTTGCCTTACAGAACATATAAAGTGCTCTTTTTTAAATATAGCACGTGCAAATGTTTCTCTGAAGTGTTTGATGAAACATGGCAAAAGTTAGACTGAAAATGAAGCTATATGAACGTGTGTGTACATAATATAAATATATATGCAATTATATATAATTTTACATGTACAAATATATATGGATTATATTTGAAAAATGCCTTAAAGTGTCTCAAAATTTTTACATGAAATATATATTAATTATGAATTTTAAAAATTAAAATTATGGTCATTACTTAAATTTAATCAATAACTAATGGTATATTTGTGCTATGCCTATATATCAAGCATAGGCTAATATTAAAAAAATTAGAATATTCAGAAATAGTTTTGTCAGTTTAATAACTTCCTACCTTTAAGGTTATTTGTTGGTTTGCTGGCCTATAGTTATGTGTTTTGACTCTGCAGCCTCAATTCTCAATAAATGAAACTCATTTTAAATATCTCAAATTATGGATAGTTTAACTAAAAGAAAATATATCTAAGTGCTCAATACTCTATTCTAGGTCAGATAACCTTGTAAAAGTGACATTGGGAAGTACTGCTGATAGAAGGAAAAAAAGACAGTAATTTGTTGACCTCTTCAGTTTGCAGTCTCTCTGAATCTCTTTCTCTGCATCTCTCTCTCTCTGTTACTCTCTGTCTACACAAGCACACTCTCCCTCTCTCTCTCTCTCTCTCTCTCTCTCTCTCTCTCTAAACTCTACTGGAACTACCAACCAATTTACTTCCTATTCCTGAGTTGGGTTTCCCTGGACCCTCTCTTTGAGTACTTGTTTATCTTGCTCTATCTCGTGAACAGAGGTTATGTTCAACTATTATTCATCAATCTCTACTTGAATTAAATTGCTTATTTAATGTTACTTTAAAGACAAATGATTATCTTTCCCCCACACGTCTTACTTATGAATTACTTCATTATGGTGGACGATGCCGAAATAACCACCAATTCCCTCAAACAACAAATTCTGATTAATATTTTTTTAAAATTTCATTTACTTATTAATTTATTTTTGGCTGCGTTGGGTCTTCGTTGCTGCATGCGGGCTTTCACTAGTTGCAGCGAGCGGGGGCTACTCTTCGTTGCAGTGCACGGGCTTCTCATTGCGGTGGCTTCTCTTGTTGCAGAGCACAGGCTCTAGGAGCGCAGGCTTCAGTAGTTGTGGCCCCCAGGCTTAGTTGCTCCGCGGCATGTGGGATCTTCCTGGACCAGGGCTCGAACCCATGTTCCCTGCATTGGCAGTTGGATTCTTAACCACTGCACCACCAGGGAAGTGCCTCTGATTAATTTTTAATTATCCGTTACTGTTTACATCAAGACTTGAATTATTTTCCAGAACCTATAAAGCTGTCTTTATATTTGACTAATATAACTGTATAATTATTTTTAACCTAGATTCACATATTTTTTTCCGCAAATCTGACGTGTTCCTTCCTTCATCTCTACATCTCTTTTTCTTTCCCTCATGCCTGCCTCAGTGTTGCTTCTGGAATCATCCATAGGTTCTTGCAGTAGTTTCCCTTGCCAGTACCTACCAGGATCAACTACCGTATATAAAATGATATACACCAAAACACTGTAGAAAATAGTAAAATCCTTTAAGTTGATGTTATTACTCATTATTTTTACTATATGGATCTTTGAGCTTATTTATATCCCACATTTTCTGCTATAAATCCCATTTCCTTTATCTCCTATATTTAGAACTTCCTTGAACAGTATCCAGCAATCATGGGAGGCTTTGGCTTTAAGCACAACTGGCAGAAGTATCCTATTCGATGAACTCCCTTTGGAGAAAGTAATTCATTTTATGACAGTGGAGTCTGCCATGGTGGATGCTCCCATAGATGCTATCATCCTTTGGTAACCATGCTTTACCTCTCAACTTCCCCTTTAATAAAGTAGGTTGTGATCGACACAGTTAAACAGAAACATAATGCATTTCTTTTGAATACTGACAAAAATATATTCCTATTTGGAGTCTGAAATTTTAGGGCAGAAACTACCCAGTTCACTGACAGCTGAAGTCATTTATGCCACTTGGTGTGCAAATCCATATGCTATCAATGCATGAGACTATATTATTTTCTGAGAAGCCGTGTCGTTGCTTAACCATTTCTGTAATGCAGCAAAGATTTTAAACATGAAATGTCAAATATACTAATATGTGTTTGTTTCCTGATCTTGTATATTTCATATTATAACTCTTCGTGAGACCTAATTATTTTCCGGGCATTTTCCCTCTTCCCCCTAAAGAAATGTTCAAGAAAAATAACCCTGTTTATAGCATGTTAAATCTTTATCATCTTTATGTTTATCAAAAGAGTATAAGACATGTCTACGGATAACCCTGCAGGAGTCAAAAGCCTGTGGCAGGTTTTAGAGAATTATCTGCTACCTCCTGAGCTAGAAGGATTTGGAGGCCAGAGCTCAGGAAGTTGCCATGGCTTGGGGGCAAAGCAGGCTTTTGCAGATAAACCTTAAGTCACAGATTCTACCTTTTGGAGCCAGATATCATTTTGTGGATTAATTAATACTTGTGAGGGCTTTAAGGATGAAAGACATTGTGAGCATACAGTGTTTTCTTATTTTAAAACAAAGGACGGCCCCTTTGGGCGAATAATTCTATTGATCAGGCTGTGCTTTCCTCAAATTGCAAAAAATTTTCAAAAGCTCTTCAGTCTTTCAAAATTCTACTTTGTTAAGATAGAATTAGGTTTTCTGAAAAAAACTTCTTCCCAGATCTTCAAGCTGGCAGTATGTTAATAATGTTACATAATTTAATAACAGTAATACAAACCATCTTGAAGTTTTCATTGCTTTATGTACCCTTCCTTTACTCAAACAGCAGGAGTGTGTTTTTTATTTAAAAAAAAATTTTATTGGAGTATAGTTTTTACAGTGTTTTGTAGGAGTGCATTAATTCCAATGTTTGTTGAGGCCATCCCTGTGCTGGGCACTGGGCTGGGTTTAGGGTATGCAATGATATGCTAAATAGTCATGTCCTTTTTTGGAGGGCCTGTCAGTTTAAGGGTGAAGAAAAGAATTAAACGAGTAAAGAAAGGCATGATTCTCTGAATGCAAATTACACAACATGCTATGACAGCAGACAAACAAGTTTCCATGAAAGAGGGAGAGCCTACCTTGGATTAAGTAGTCATAAGATCACTCTTTGAAAGGGCCATTTAAATTGAGATTTGTAGGGTGACTAGAGTTTGTCAAGCAAATTACTGGAAGAATGATGCAAACTGAAGGAGCATCAAGTGCAAAGGTCTGGAAGTCAGAACAAAGTGGTTACATTGGAAAAACTGCAAGAATGCCACACTGGCTAGAACAGGGAAATAAGTCTGGAAGTGTGGGCAGAGTGAGGCAGTGCTCAGATGTTGATGGGCCTTGAGGTGATGATAAGGAGTTCAGAAGCCATTAAAACACAGAAACAGGTTACCATGACTTCTCCCATCCAGGCCTACATTTGAAATTCATTTAACTGTAGAGTAGAGAAGAAGAACAAACACAACAACAAAAAAGGTTGTTAACATTGAGCAATCCTTTCTTCCCTACTGCCTTGACCAAAATTAGGTTATAACAAAACAATTGAATTAGGCTAATAAGTTGCCCAGGCAGTGACCAGGAAGGCGATTCTCACTGAATTCCAATGACGGGCAAAGAAAGAACAACATATTTAGATCAAGGAAACAAAGAAATAGCAGTCAGGGAAGAAGAGAGAAATAAAGGAGGAGAAAGGAGATGTGATTCATAGGAAAAGCCTCCAGAAGACCGAAATTCTTAAGATAAAAAGAGGTTCCCTCATCAGCCTGTTTCCCAATTAGAACCTGGGTATTTTGGTGGTGACCAAATGAAACACACTGGTTACAAGATGAAAAGCTCAGGAAAAGGCTATGGGGGTTCTTAAACATCAAAATGTAGCTTATTCAAGATGATATTTTGATGAGTTAAGGGTAAATAAATCAGAGACATGTGGGTAAAATTTCTCTTGAAATACACAGGGGTTTAAAATGATGGGGAAATTCACTTGGCAAAACATTATATGTACTTTGCCAAACCCAACATTTGAAAAACAGTTTAAGACGTTCAGCAGAACCCCAAAGCACAACATATTCTCTTATCCTGAGAGTAAGAGAGGGAGAATACCCGTGAAAGCATTGTGCAACATACACACTGCAGGGTATAAATAATTTACAATGAGCAAGCCATGCCTAACTTTGAGACCTGAAGTCAAGACCAGCTTCTCCAGAACTTCTTTGAGAATGCTTTATTACTCCTTTATAGGCATCACTCATGTATGACACAGCATCGTTTTTCTTTGCTTTTCTTCTATCCTCCATTTTGTGTAATTATCGTATCCAACTTGAGAATTTTGGTTTACCACTTTTTTAAAGTATGCACACAGTAAATTATGTATCTACATTAGGCAGAAATATTATATTTCACCCCTCTAAATGCATCATAGTTCATTCTCCAGCTATATGTAAGATAGTCCTATAATTAAGCATTTACATTTTTTATGTACTTAGTACTTTATATGATGTACAGATAAGCTGCATTTTGAAGGTGATTTTTTTTCCTTGTTTTTGTTTCTGTTCTACTGCAAGTCCACACACATGGTCAGCAGATCTGATATAGCAAGAAAGCTAGAGCCAGTACAGAAATAATTGGAAACGGAGAAGAAAAATGTAAGCAATGAGTCCCAAACAGGGAAGTGGGACAAGAGAAGGAAAGCCAATGGAGTTATGTAGGATGACTAAGTTCTAGAGATCAATTGTACAGCATGGTGATTATATTGGTTAATAAGACTGTTGTACACTGGAAATTTGCTACAAGAGTAGACCTCACATGCTCTCACCACAAAAAAAAGACTTAAATTTTGGGGCTTCCCAGGTGGCGCAGTGGTTAAGAATCTGCCTGCCAATGCAGGGAACACGGGTTTGAGCCCTGGTCCGGGAAGATCCCACATGCCGTGGAGCAACTAAGCCCATGCACCACAATTACTGAGACTGCGCTCTAGAGCCCGCGAGCCACAACTATTGAGCCTGCGTGCCACAACTACTGAAGCCTGTGCCTAGAGCCCATGCTCCACAACAAGAGAGGCCACCACAATGAGAAGCCCGCGCACCACAGCAAAGAGTAGCCCCAGCTCGGCGCAACTAGAGAAAGCCTGCACGCAGCAATGAAGACCCAATGCAGCCAAAAATAAATAAATTTATTAAATAAATAAAAAGATAACTATATGAGGAAATGTATATATTAAGTAGCTTGACTATAGTAATCATTTCACTATGTATATGTAGGTGAAAACATCATATTGTACACCGTAAATATATACAATTTTTATTGTAAAAATAGAAACTTAAAAAATAATTTTTAAAAAGCCAATGGAAAGAAGACACAGAAATTTCTATTTCTGTGAGTGGTGGAAAAGTTAAGAAGAGATTTAAGAAGGAAGAGAAGCCCCATTTGGGGGTAAAATGATGTAACCAGATATGTCCTCCTTCTGTGCTTTGTAATAGAAATTATCAAAGCAAACAGATTATCAGCAAAGTACTGCGATCTATTAAAAGTTCAGAAAAAAATATAGCAAGTGCCTAATTATTAAATAGGAAAATAATTAAATGCAAAATAATAGTAGCGCTTGTTTGTAGTTATACAGAATTGATACAAAATTCTCCTAGGAGGCCAGTCAGTCGTACAGAAACTTTCACAGGGTGGTGCTACTTCGGAGGGCTCTCTCCAGTTCAGGTCTGGGGCCTGTCTCAGTTTTGTGGATCTTGAAAAATTATATGTAACAATGTTATCAGTGTTTACAGAGATGATGATCCCTAGGATTACCTCACAGTAACCAACTTTGTAAGAGTCAGCTGTATAAATTGTAATTCTGATTTATTAATTTATAATGGCAAATATACTGATGCTATTTGTCACCCACATTCTGACTATTTGTGAGAGGACCGAGGAAGCTAAATTAGGAGCCAGAGGATTGCCAGTGAACACAGGAATCAGAACAAAGGAGAAAAGAGCAACCACGTACATACATCAGCAGCCCAAAGGGTCTGTCATTCTGGTATTAAAAGCCAATACCCTCTCATGAAAATCTGGTGAAAGTTTTAGATTCAGTTTATTTCCATTTATAAACATGTATTTTGACAGAATTCTTTTGGTGGACTGGTGTAGATGAAAATCTATTGTTTTCAATTCAAGTCTTTTATCAGAGAACTACTTGAAGCCTTCATATAAAAAAAAAATTACAGTGTCTGTACTTAACGGTTACAGGCCGGTCCTTCTGCCATGACTGTTAGCATTAATCAAAGGTTGTCATCTGCTCTCTTGCCTTGCCTCTTGCTTCCAACTTAGGTTGATAAACAGGTGCTATCTGGATATCCCACTGCCATTCATTCTTTTCATCTGTATCTCAGCACAGTTGTGTCTGCCGAGTGCTTCCTCAATGCTAGCAGACTGGCTGGCATCCAATCTGGACAAATTGCTGATCTTTCCTGCCACTTAACATTAAATAGGGCTTCTAAGGAATATTGGACAAATAGCTCAAGAAGCCAGATTCAGCATCTAAAGATTCGTTGGCAATTCTTAAGTATACTTTGTTTAGGGAGTGCTGCTACTTTAAAGAACTTCAAGTTGGCCTGGAACTTGGTGTATAGTATCCTAAACACAGGCCTAAAGCTATACAGAGTTTTGTAAATTACTAGCGGCAAGACCATCTAGGTCCTAGATGACCAGTATACTCAACTGTAATTTATAGATTACTGTCCCTTCAAACCATGTGATTAACATAAAAGAGGAATAAGTAATTAGAATAATTACTATGGTACCATATATAAACCCACATACAAAATACATAGCAATCTTCTGCTTACCCTAATCTTTCTTTCTGCTCCTATGAGCCTCCTGGAATAACTGATTCCTAGTGCCTGGAACATGGTGAGGTATTTCAAAGTATGACGACAAGGAATAATAAAGTAATTAAATATACCTCATGGAAACTTTGCTTCCCAGCATGGGACTTAAAATAATGCAGTGCTTTCAGTGTAGGAAGCCTGATTGGAGTTTTCTATTCCAGGGCAAAAGTTGGCCTTAGTCTCTGAGATAACTGGAGGGGAGTATGGTATCCAGTCCCCCCAAAAGAGGAACAGGAGTATCTTGAAATGTGAACTCACAAGGATATAAGCCTCAGTAAGATTAAGGTTGTCCTGTTAGTCTTTGCAGTCCCATTGTGAGCAGAGCAGCTGGTATTTAGGGGAAGAGGATGTTACTATTTTAAAATGTGTTGAAAGAATGAATGGTTGTGCAGCAAGTATGAAAGAAACAATGGAGAGAAGTGAACACCTGATCACAAAAGTGGGAATAGTGCATGATGGTTGCACATGTATATAATTACATGTAGAAATGTGTATGCCGATACATAGATAAGTAAAAATATGCACTGTAGAAATAAATATAATAGGTAAAAGTACACAGTAGAAGGATTATTAGCTTCTTCAAATGACCAGGAAGGCAACTTGGACTTTGAAAGATAATATAAAAGAAGATACCTAACCTGCTATTTGCCTCTTCCTCTTTCCTTTTTCTGGACCTCTGTGTGGACAAGCCTGGAAACTCTGTTGCGTTGACCAAAGGCCGTGAAAATTGGTTCAGCCTGTTTGATGGCAATGATGTCCATTTATAGAATCCTAACATGAGAAATCCAGCCCCTGGCCTGAATCTCAGGTGTCCTGAAAAGATCCAGCATATAGAGAAACTTTACTTATACATTCAAGGAGAGAGAATTTTAAGGTATATAATGCAAGCCAGCTTATGTTGATTTCCCTTGCAAGAGTGTTAGGTTTCTACTTTCACATTTCCCTTCTCTTTTTAAAGAAATGGTCATCAATAATACATCTCTGGGTACTAAATATCCACCTAGTGGTCTTTTAGTGAATATTTTTATGGAGAAAAAGGCAATATTCTTAGCTGAGAAAGTATGCATCAGTTTTTATCATGGGTTGAGAGATTTTGTAGCTGTTTGGTAGATAGATTCAGGCTTTTGGTAACTTATTTTATTTTCATCATAAGAAAGCTTAAATAAAATGGTAAATTTTATCTATGGTTACACAACAAAATTTCTCAATATACATTCCTAAAAGGGACCTCCTCTGTGATGCTAATTGCTCTTAACAACATTTTTCTTCCAAACATTTGTAGAAACTAGTGATGCCCAGATTTAAGTACTAAATGTATTATATGGATTTTAGGGGGTAGACAAATAAGACTTCCTGGAAGTAAGAAGAAGAGACGGCATACATTAGGACAAAAGGTGGGAAAAGCAAATGAATAGACATATCTAAGTACAGAAGAGGCACCACTGAACATCATGATTCTAAAAGTTATCTAAGAGAGCTTCCTCAGATTCTTCTAGGCTTGTGGAGAACATGCTGAAAGAAAAGAAATTCTCTGGAAATGTAGCTATGTGAAAAATACTATGCTATGATTATCATAAGTCAACATTATCTTCATCATTATTTATTAAGAGATGTCTTCATCCAATGTATTTTTTAATTTCTATTTTAAAATTTATTTTATTTTATTTTATTTTTCTACATCTTTATTGGAGTATAATTGCTTTACAATGATGTGTTAGTTTCTGCTTTATAATAAAGTGAATCAGTTATACATATGTTCCCATATCTCTTCCCTCTTGTGTCTCCCTCCCTCCCACCCTCCCTATCCCACCCCTCTAGGTGGTTACAAATCACTGAGCTGATCTCCCTGTGCTATGCAGCTGCTTCCCACTAGCTATCTATTTCACGTTTGGTAGTGTATATATGTCCATGCCACTCTCTCGCTTTGTCACAGCTTACCCTTCCCCCTCCCCATATCCTCAAGTCCATTCTCTAGCAGGTCTGTGTCTTTATTCCTGTCTTACCCCTAGGTTCTTCATGACATTTTTTTTTCTTAAATTCCATATATATGTGTTAGCATACGGTATTTGTCTTTCTCTTTCTGACTTGCTTCACTCTGTATGACAGACTGTAGGTCCATCCACCTCATTACAAATAGCTCAATTTCATTTCTTTTAAGGCTGAGTAATATTCCTTTCTACATATGTGCCACACCTTCTTTATCCATTCATCCGATGATGGACACTTAGGTTGTTTCCATCTCCTGGCTATCGTAAATAGAGCTGCAATGAACATTTTGGTACATGACTCTTTTTTTTTTTTTTTTTTTGTGGTATGCGGGCCTCTCACTGCTGTGGCCTCCCCCGTTGCGGAGCACAGGCTCCGGACGCACAGGCCCAGCGGCCATGGCCCACGGGCCCAGCCGCTCTATGGCATGCGGGATCCTCCCGGACAGGGGCACGAACCCATGTCCCCTGCATCGGCAGGCGGACTCCCAACCACTGCACCAACAGGGAAGCCCCACATGACTGTTTTTGAATTATGGTTTTCTCAGGGTATATGCCCAGTAGTGGGATTGCTGGGGCATATGGTAGTTCTATTTGTAGCTTTTTAAGGAACATCCATACTGTTCTCCATAGTGGCTGTACCAATTCACATTCCCACCAGCAGTGCAAGAGTGTTCGCTTGTCTCCACACCCTCTCCAGCATTTATTGTTCCTAGATTTTTTGATGAGGACCATTCTGACTGGTGTGAGATGATATCTGATTGTAGTTTTGATTTGCATTTCTCTAATGATTAATGATGTTGAGCATTCTTTCATGTGTTTGCTGGCAGTCTGTATATCTTCTTTGGAGAAATGTCTATTTAGGTCTTCTGCCCATTTTTGGATTGGGTTGTTTGTTTTTTTGTTATTGAGCTGCATGAGCTGCTTGTAAATTTTGGAGATTAATCCTTTGTCAGTTGCTTCATTTGCAAATATTTTCTCCCACTCTGAGGGTTGTCTTTTGGTCTTGTTTATGGTTTCCTTTGCTGTGCAAAAGCTTTGAAGTTTCATTAGGTCCCATTTGTTTATTTTTGTTTTTATTTCCATTTCTCTAGGAGGTGGGTCAGTAAGGATCTTGTGTGATTTATGTCATAGAGTGTTCCACCTATGTTTTCCTCTAAGAGTTTGGTAGTTTCTGGCCTTACATTTAGGTCTTTATTCCATTTTGAGCTTATTTTTGTGTATGGTGTTAGGGAGTGTTCTAATCTCATACTTTTACATGTACCTGTCCAGTTTTCCCAGAACCACTTGTTGAAGAGGCTGTCCTTTCTCCACTGTACATTCCTGCCTCCTTTATGAAAGATCAGATGACCATATGTGCGTGGGTTTATCTCTGGACTTTCTATCCTGTTCCATTGATCTATCTGTTTTTGTGCCAGTACCATACTGTCTTGATTACTGTAGCTTTGTAGTATAGTCTGAAGTCAGGGAGCCTGATTCCTCCAGCTCCATTTTTCGTTCTCAAGATTGCTTTAGCTATTCGGGGTCTTTTGTGTTTCCATACAAATTGTGAAATTTTTTGTTCTAGTTCTGTGAAAAATGCCAGTGGTAGTTTGATAGGGATTGCATTGAATCTGTAGATTGCTTTGGGTAGTAGAGTCATTTTCACAATGTTGATTCTTCCAATCCAAGAACATGGTATATCTCTCCATCTAGTTGTATCATCTTTAATTTCTTTCATCAGTGTCTTATAATTTTCTGCATACAGGGCTTTTGTCTCCTTAGGTAGATTTATTCCTAGATATTTTATTCTTTTTGTTGCAATGGTAAATGGGAGTGTTTTCTTGATTTCACTTTCAGATTTTTCATCATTAGTGTATAGGAATGCCAGAGATTTCTGTGCATTAATTTTGTATCCTGCTACTTTACCAAATTCATTGATTAGCTCTAGTAGTTTTCTGGTAGCATCTTTAGGTTTCTCTATGTACAGTATCATGTCATCTGCAAACAGTGACAGCTTTACTTCTTCTTTTCCGATTTGGATTCCTTTTATTTCCTTTTCTTCTCTGATTGCTGTGGCTAAAACTTCCAAAACTATGTTGAATAAGAGTGTTGACAGTGGGCAACCTTGTCTTGTTCCTGATCTTAGTGGAAATGCTTTCAATTTTTCACCATTAAGGACGATGTTGGCTGTGGGTTTGTCATATATGGCCTTTATTATGTTGAGGAAAGTTCCCTCTATGCCTACTTTCTGCAGGGTTTTTATCATAAACGGTGTTGAATTTTGTCAAAAGCTTTCTCTGCATCTATTGAGATGATCATATGGTTTTTCTCCTTCAATTTGTGAATATGGTGTATCGTGTTGATTGATTTGCATACATTGAAGAATTCTTGCATTCCTGGAATAAACCCCACTTGATCATGGTGTATGATCCTTTTAATGTGCTGTTGGATTCTGTTTGCTAGTATTTTGTTGAGGATTTTTGCATCTATGTTCATCAGTGATATTGGCCTGTAGTTTTCTTTCTTTGTGACATCCTTGTCTGGTTTTGGTATCAGGGTGATGGTGGCCTCGTAGAATGAGTTGGGGAGTGTTCCTCCCTCTGCTATATTTTGGAAGAGTTTGAGAAGGATAGGTGTTAGCTCTTCTCTAAATGTTTGATAGAATTCGCCTGGGAAAACATCTGGTCCTGGGCTTTTGTTTGTTGGAAGATTTTCAATCACAGTTTCAATTTCAGTGCTTGTGATTGGTCTGTTCATATTTTCTATTTCTTCCTGGTTCAGTCTTGGAAGGTTGTGCATTTCTAAGAATTTGTCCATTTCTTCCAGGTTGTCCATTTTATTGGCATAGAGTTGCTTGTAATAACCTCTCATGATCTTTTGTATTTCTGCAGTGTCAGTTGTTACTTCTCCTTCTTCATTTCTATTTGTATTGATTTGAGTCTTCTCCCTTTTTTTCTTGATGAGTCTGGCTAATGGTTTATCAATTTTGTTTATCTTCTCAGAGAACCAGCTTTTAGTTTTATTGATCTTTGCTATCATTTCCTTCATTTCTTTTTCATTTATTTCTGATCTGATTTTTATGATTTCTTTCCTTCTGCTAACTTTGGAGTTTTTTTGTTCTTCTTTCTCTAATTGCTTTAGGTGCAAGGTTAGGTTGTTTATTCGAGATCTTTCCTGTTTCTTAAGGTAGGATTGTATTCCTATAAACTTCCGTCCTATAACTGCTTTTGCTGCATCCCATAGGTTTTGGGTCATCATGTCTCCATTGTCATTTGTTTCTAGGTATTTTTTGATTTCCTCTTTGATTTCTTCAGTGATCACTTCGTTATTAAGTAGTGTATTGTTTAGCCTCCATGTGTTCGTATTTTTTACAGATCTTTTCCTGTAATTGACATCTAGTTTCATAGCATTATGGTCGGAAAAGATACTTGATACAACTTCAGTTTTCTTAAATTTACCAAGGCTTGAGTTGTGACCCAAGATATGATTTATCCTGGAGAATGTTCCATGAGTACTTGAGAAAAATGTGTATTCTGTTGATTTTGGATGGAGTGTCCTATAAATATCAATTAAGTCCATCTTGTTTAATGTATCATTTAAAGCTTGTGTTTCCTTATTTATTTTCATTTTGGATGATCTGTCCATGGGTGAAAGTGGGGTGTTAAAGTCCCCTACTATGAATGTGTTACTGTCGATTTCCCCTTTTATGGCTGTTAGTATTTGCCTTATGTATTGAGGTGCTCCTGTGTTGGGTGCATAAATATTTACAGTTGTTATATCTTCTTCTTGGATCAATCCCTTGATCATTATGTAGTGTCCTTCTTTATCTCTTCTAATAGTCTTTATTTTAAAGTCTGTTTTGTCTGACATGAGAATTGCTACTCCAGCTTTCTTTTGGTTTCCATTTGCATGGAATATCTTTTTCCATCCCCTTACTTTCAGTCTGTATGTGTCTCTAGGTCTGAAGTGGGTCTCTTGTAGACAGCATATATATGGGTCTTGTTTTTGTATCCATTCAGCCAGTCTGTGTCTTTTGGTGGGAGCATTTAATCCATTTACATTTAAAATAATTATCGATATGTATGTTCCTATTCCCATTTTCTTAACTGTTTTGGGTTTGTTATTGTAGGTCTTTTCCTTCTCTTGTGTTTCTTGCTTAGAGAAGTTCCTTTAGCATTTGTTGTAAAGCTGGCTTGGTGGTGCTGAACTCTCAGCTTTTGCTTTCTGCAAAGGTTTTAATTTCTCCATCAAATCTGAATGAGATCCTTGCTGGGTAATCTTGGTTGCAGGTTTTTCTTCTTCATCACTTTAAATATGTCCTGCCAGTCCCTTCTGTCTTGCAGAGTTTCTGCTGAAAGATCAGCTGTTAACCTTATGGGGATTCCCTTGTGTGTTATTTGTTGTTTTTCCCTTGCTGCTTTTAATATGTTTTCTTTTTATTTAATTTTTGACAGTTTGATTAATATGTGTCTTGGCGTGTTTCTCCTTGGATTTATCCTGTATGGGACTATCTGTGCTTCCTGGACTTGATTAACTATTTCCTTTCCCATATTAGGGAAGTTTTCAACTATAATCTCTTCAAATATTTTCTCAGTCCCTTTCTTTTTCTCTTCTTCTGGAACCCCTATAATTCGAATGTTGGTGCGTTTTATGTTGTCCCAGAGGTCTCTGAGACTGTCCTCAGTTCTTTTCATTCTTTTTTCTTTAATCTGCTCTGCAGTAGTTATTTGCACTATTTTATCTTCCAGGTCACTTATCTGTTCTTCTGCCTCAGTTATTCTGCTATTGATCCCATCTAGAGTATTTTTAATTTCATTTATTGTGTTGTTCATCATTGCTTGTTTCATCTTTAGTTCTTCTAGGTCCTTGTTAAATGTTTCTTGCATTTTCTATATTCTATTTCCAAGATTTTGGATCATCTTTACTATCAATATTCTGAATTCTTTTTCAGGTAGACTATCTATTTCCTCTTCATTTGTTAGGTCTGGTGGGTTTTTATCTTGCTTCTTCATCTGCTGTGTGTTCTTCTGTCTTCTCATTTTCCTTATCTTACTGTGTTTGGGGTCTCCTTTTTGCAGGCTCCAGGTTCATAGTTCCCGTTGTTTTTGGTGTCTGTCCCCAGTAGCTAAAGTTGGTTCAGTGGGTTGTGTAGGCTTCCTGGTGGAGGGGACTAGTGCCTGTGTTCTGGTGGGTGAGGCTGGATCTTGTCTTTCTGATGAGCAGGTTCACGTCTGGTGGTGTGTTTTGGGGTATCTGTGGACTTTTTATGATTTTAGGCAGCCTCTCTGCCAATGGGTGGGGTTGTGTTCCTGTCTTGCTAGTTGTTTGGCATAGGGTGTCCAGCACTGTAGCTTGCTGTGGTTGAGTGAAGCTGGGTGCTGGTGTTGAGATGGAGATCTCTGGGAGATTTTCGCCATTTGATATTATGTGTAGCTGGGAGGTCTCTTGTGGACCAGTGTCCTGAAGTTGGCTCTCCCACCTCAGAGGCACAGCACTGACTCCTGGCTGTAGCACCAAGAGCCTTTCATCCACACGGCTCAGAATAAAAGGGAGAAAAAGTAGAAAGAAAGAAAAAAAAATAGGAAGGAAGGAAAGAAAGAAAGAAAGAAGATAAAATAAAGTAAGATAAAATAAAGTTATTAAAATAAAAAAATTATTATTAAGAAAAAAAAATTTTTTTAAGAAAAAAAAAGGATGGACGGCTAGAACCCTAGCACAAATGGTGAAAGCAAAGCTATACGGACAAAATCTCACACAGAAGCATACACATACACACGCACAAAAAGAGGAAAAGGGGAAAAAATCATAAATCTTGCTCTCAAAGTCCACCTCCTCAATTTGGGATGATTCGTTGTCTATTCAGGTATTCCACAGATGCAGGGTACATCAAGTTGATTGTGGAGCGTTAATCCGCTGCTTCTGAGGCTGCTGGGAAAGATTTCCCTTTCTCTTCTTTGTTCGCACAGCTCCCGGGGCTCAGCTTTGGATTTGGCCCTGCCTCTGTGTGTAGGTCGCTGGAGGGCGTCTGTTCTTCGCTCAGACAGGACGGGGTTAAAGGAGCAGCTGATTCGCGGGCTCTGGCTCACTCAGGCCCAGGGGACGGAGGGCTATGGATGCGGGGCGAGCCCGCGGCGGCAGAGGCCAGGGGGACGTTGCACCAGCCTGAGGCGCGCCGTGCGTTCTCCCGGGGAAGTTGTCCCTGGATCCCGGGACCCTGGCAGTGGCGGGCTGCACAGGCTCCCGGGAGGGGAGGTGTGGAGAGTGACCTGTGCTTGCCCACAGGGTTCTTGGTGGCGGCAGCAGCAGCCTTAGCGTCTCATGCCCGTCTCTGGGGTCCGCGGTGTTAGCCGCAGCTCGCGCCCATCTCTGGAGCTCCTTTAAGCAGCGCTCTTAATCCCCTCTCCTCGGGCACCAGGAAGCAAAGAGGGAAGAAAAAGTCTCTTGCCTCTTTGGCAGCTCCAGACTTTTCCCCGGACTCCCTCCCGGCTAGCCGTGGTGCACTAACCCCTTTCAGGCTGTGTTCACGCCGCCAACCCCATTCCTCTCCCTGCGCTCCTATCGAAGCCGAGTCTCAGCTCCCAGCCCCACCCGCTCTGGCGGGTGAGCAGATAAGCCTCTCGGGCTGGTGACTGCCGGTCGGCACCGATCCTTTGTGCAGGAATCTCTCCGCTTTGCCCTCTGCACCCCTGTGGCTGCGCTCTCCTCCGCGACTCCGAAGCTTCCCCCCTCCGCCACCCGCAGTCTCCGCCCGCGAATGGGGCTTCCTAGTGTGTGGAAACTTTTCCTCCTTTACAGCTCCCTCCCACTGGTGCAGGTCCCGTCCCTATTCTTTTGTCTCTGTTTATTCTTTTTTCTTTTGCCCTACCCAGGCATGTGGGGAGTTTCTTGCCTTTTGGGAGGTCTGAGGTCTTCTGCCAGCGTTCAGTAGGTGTTCTGTAGGAGCTGTTCCACGTGTAGATGTATTTCTGGTGTATCTGTGGGGAGGAAGGTGATCTCCGCGTTTTACTCTTCCGCCATCCTCCTGATTCCTCCATCCAGTGTATTTTGAAAGCTAAGTATTGTGTTGTGTATTAGGAATATAATAATAAACAAATCAGAAAAGATCTCACCTATATCAGAGTGAGTCTTGTAAGTAGCCAATTCTTTAACTGATGAAATTTTAGTGGTTTGGAACAACTCACACCCAAATATCTCTTCCTTTAACCTGTCATAATGCAGACAGATTATTTTTGCTTGTCCAGTTTCCTATAAAAATTTAAATAAACATTTAAATAGCCATTCATTCATCCACTCATTTGTTCAAAGAATATTTATTATTGTGATCATTGGTGCCAGCAAGTACTCTCTGTGCTGGGAACACAAGTGTGAAAGGAAGAGTCACAGCACAGGTGCAGGTACAACCAAATAAGCCCTGTGATAGTGGTAATGGCAGAATGAAAATGAAGATTCAGGACAGGGCATCTAAAAAGAGATTGCAGAGGAAACATGGAAGAACTCTCTAACAATAGAGAGAAATATTACATTTTAAAGTAGATTTAATATATCTGGGAATTGATGAGATGAAGATATGGTGGAAGTGAAATATTACAGTCAGGAGGAAGGCATGTAGGGTGGCACTGAGGGAGTGTGGTCCTTTGATATTAGGTAGGTGACTCCTTAAAGCTTTCAGCATATAGCATGGGGGTGCGGGTGAAGGTTGTTGGCAATTTACCAAGATCGAAAAGATGGAACACAGGTAAGATCTAGGGATGGGAGGGGTGCAGGACTGACAGGGGAAGGTAGAAATAGGGCACTAAAAAATTAAAACATCTATTATAGACTTTGCTGGGAGTCACCACATCACAATTTGCATTGTGTATTTATTTACCCTAGAACTCCACAAAAACCTCTGTGGAATGATAAGGAATGGTTGAATCTCCTTTAAGGAATGTGCAGCTGTATTAGCAATGAAAGCCAATAAATACAAATAGGAAAGGAAGCAAACCCACATCATGGAGGAAGATAATGAGATAATGCTGCTACAGCATCTCTTGGCAACTAACTGAATGAAATGCGTGGAATGTCAGTGTTTTAAATGCCCTTCCAGTTTAACCGGCCCAGTTACCTGCTGCTGTTGACTTTTTCTCACTCACTGGCATCAGCAGGTACATGAGGAAGTGGAAATGAGGAGTGAAAAGGAAGAACTTTTCCAAGGATGATTGGTAAAATTAAGGAAGGCATTAAATTTGTTTTTGTTTTACCATTTTTAATCAATTTTGTAAGCAAGTGACTTCAATGCCCAGAAGGAAAAGTAAGTAAAGGTGTATCACTATCTAACAAATCATTCACATTACTCTTTGTTATCTTTCTTTTGGATATTTAACAGCTTGTAATGACTGATCTTGAAGGCACTTCCCATAATCTATATATGCATTGTTGATGAAGTTCTATGACTGGAAACTTCCATCACTGCAATGACTGTTGGAAAGCACAGGTTCATTCAAACTAATAATGCATAGGAGTTTGTCACAGTTTTAATATATGTATTCTTCTTGCAGATGGTTGAAAAAGAAGGTTATCTTCAAAAAGCTAAAATTGCAGATGGAGGAAAGAAACTAAGGTAATAAAAGTTTTTTTAATTCACTTTTATATAACTATGCCAGTTCCCCATCTCCTCAGTTGTGTCACTGCTATTGTTTAGAAAGGTTGGCCCTATAGTACATGACTAGAATATTCCTTTCTGCTATCACTAAGATCAACAGTATTTTTAATATAATTATAGTTTTCCAACAAAGCACTACATTTTATTTTGTTGCACAGAATATATAAATGAAGTGCTTCATGACCTTCTAAGACTTGAAATCTTAAAAAATATGTGAAGAAATAAGATAATGGGTCTTGATTTCTGGGATTAATAGATTAGGGGATGAAAGGACTCATTTTGCAGTATATAAAAATCTCCCTACAGTACATTGGGATCATAATTTTTTGAAGGATGGAGGATTTGAAATACATTTGTTGCTCAAATAAAAATCATTTGAGAAAAAATAAAAGGAAAATAATCTGTCAGATAAAAAGTTGGAAGTTGCTGCACTTGGAGATGAGGTCAACACAGAGTAGGTGAGAGAAATTAGAAAATGTAATAAGGATTCCCTAGGCAACAACAAGAAAAAACTTGGAGAAAAAAATAAGGTTGATAGGAGGGTAGACAAACACACTACATGTTTTTTATGTATGGGATATTTAGAAATAATCATCTCCATTTTAGAATTTTCCCTATTTCTCATGTAGGTCTTATAATATACTTAGCTTTGTGCTAGGTTATATGCAAGCTGCAAAGGTATGTAGAAAGTGCTTACAGTGGGAGAAAAGGCATTTATTCATGACTATATTATTAACAGTTAAAATCATACAGGATAAATTCACTAATTAGCTATACAATGGGACACTTATTAATTGTATAATACAATTCATTACTAGAATGGAACTCTGGCCAACACTAGAGAATGAAGTATGCTATTGTTTGTTTGCTATAGTGGAGTAAGTATATATTTATTTAAAAGAAGTAAAATTGGGGAAAACTATCATCCATAATTCCACTACTTAAAATAACTATTTCAATTTTAAAGAACAAACTCTATTTTCTGCCCGTATTATGTTTTATTCTCAGATAGCAAACAGGGCCTTGAACCCTCTCCTAGACTGTTCCTCTGCAGTAACCCTGCAGCCACCCTCATTTGAAGGGTCCAGGAGGGAGATGCACAGGAGACAAGATCAAATGCAATGCTGCTTTCAAAGACTCATCTAGTCCTGGCCCCAGTGGAGAACCTGACTTAATGTGTTGGGTTCTGAAAGGACCCAGGAGGGATTCTTTGATTAACCCACTCTAGTGCCAACTTTCCCCTAGACTTTTCTCCCAGTTATATCAGCTCGTGAAAGGTGCAATGATAAATCTTCCCAAGATAAGTCAAAACCCTTTCTTACCTTACCAGCGATGTGGACAAAAAATCCATAGAGGGACAGAAGAGGACTTGTCTAAGTTATCACTTCACCTTTCACTGGGGCTTAGCAGGAAAGAGGAGTGATAGCTTTGGTCAGTCTTAGCCTCCAGACTCATGCAAGCAAGAGGAGGAGATGCTAAAAGGAATTCCAAGGAAACAAGATGATGTGCCACCACAGTGATCTTTTACAATGTCCTTGCCCATAAGCTATCCATAAACCATCCCAGTAAAATGTTTTCCTAGAAAGTGGTGTCAAGAAAAAGTAGAGAAGCACAACCAGGCCTTTTCCCTAACATACTCACATGAATACATTTTTAGGTAATTTCAACCAGTGTGTATACCATTTTGTATTTGTTGTTACTTTAATCAGCTTACAAACCATTTCTGTGTTCTAGTTTAAATTCATATAAACATTATTTTATACTATGTTTTATTGTTATTTCAATCAGCTTACATGCAATTATGCATTCTTTCAGCTTTTTAATTTAAAGTTATATAAATATTAGTTTTTCGTTTTTGTTTTTGTCTTTGCTTTTAACCTCAGGTGTACAAATTGAGTTGATTTTCCTCTTCAGTGTGTGGCCTTGTATTATCATCATTCTGGGCAAGACCCCTAGTTGGTTTTATTTTATTCTTCATCTCCATTCCTCACTTCAATCCTCTGTAAAATGTATGTTCATCAAATCCTCTCTCCATACATTTATTTGGCTATATGTATGGCATTCTAGAAAACAGTGTGTAAGTGAATGTGTTCTAAATTGCATAAGCCTTTGGTTATAAGCCTCATTCTGGTCCGTACTGCTTTCATTCAATGTTAGTCAATGTTAGGATAGCTTATCTATATCTGTATATTTAAAACAAGTTAATTTCTTCCAACTGCTGCCCATTTTGCCATTGTGAACACACATCAAATTTTACTTACTCAGTCTTCCAGGAGTGGATACCTAAATTGTCCCTAACTCCTTCCATCCCAAACAACATTGCAACAAACCACACCGATATGTCTCCTTACAGACCTGTGAGGAATTCTCTCTGGGGCATACCCCCAGGAGTAAAGGATTGCTTGGTGGTAAGGTACACACGGTTATAAATGATTTGGGTGCTACATGCCAAACTTTCTCCAGAATGAATGCATCGGTTCACACTCTCTCCACAATGCAGAAGGGATCGCCTCGCTCCATGATCTCATCAGCATGCAGCATTATCAAACTTTCAGTTTTGCAAGTTGATGGCTATAGGACATTACTTTATTGTTGCATTTATTTTTATTCTTCTGACTTGTGTTTCAGTTAAGCATCATGTCACCTATTTAGAGTCAGTCAGGCTCTGCATTCCAAGAATCGCCTGTGCATAAACTCTGACTATCTTCTACTGAGTTTCTCCTGTTTTTTTTTTTTTGAGAGAACTCCTGATGTACACCAGGTAGTAATACATTGTCAACTTTAGGCTTGGCAGATATCTCCTCCAAGTCTCCCACTATCTATTTACCTTGCTGATGAAAGTCCTTAGTGACCAGATATTTTTAAATTTGATCCATATTGTTCCATAATTTCATTCTTTATTGTTTGTGGGATTTGCTTTCTTTTTTGAATTTTTTAAAAAATTTTAATTGAAGTATGGTTGATTTATGATATCATGCAAGTTTCAGGTTTACAGCACAACGATTCAGTTCTATATATATACATATATATATATATATATATATATATTCTTGTTCAGATTCTTTTCCCTTATAGCTTATTACATAATATTGAGTATAGTTTCCTGTGCTATACAGTAGGTTCTTGTTGGTTATCTATTTTATACACAGTAGTGTATAAAATCCCAGCCTCATAATTCATCCCTCCCATCCATCCCCCTTTCCCCTTTGGTAACCGTAAGTTTGTTTTCTGTATCTGTGAGTCTCTTTCTGTTTTGGAAATAAGTTCATTTGTGTCTTTTTCTTTTCTTTTCTTTTTTTAGATTCCACATATAAGCGATATCACATGATATTTGTCTTTCTCTGTCTGGCTTACTTCACTTGGTATGACAATCTCTCAGTCCACCCATTTGCAACAGCAGCAAATGGCATTATTTCATTCATTTTTATGGCTGAGTAATATTCCACTGTGTGTGTGTGTGTATGTATTTATGTATGTATGTATATATGTATATGTATATGTAGGGGTGTGTGTGTGTATAGATATACATATATATGTATATATATACACCACATGTTCTTTATACATTCATTTGTTGATGGACATTTACGTTGCTTTCTTGTCTTGGCTTTTGTAAATAGTGCTGCAGTGAACATTGGGGTGCAGGTATCTTTTCAAATTATGGTTTTCTCTGGGTATATGCCCAGGGGTGAGATTTCAGGATCATATGGTAGCTCTATTTTTAGTTGTTTTAAGGATTGCTTTAGTTTTTATTATAAACACATTACAGATTGAAAATTGTAGTATATATAGTCAGCATGTTTAATAACATATAATACACCACAATGTTGATGGGACTGTAATACACCAAGCCATTTCTACGTTCCTCTTTTATTAGATTTTTAAGTTGATTCCAGTTTTATACTAAAATAGTTATAAATGCAGTAAACCTACACTATTGCTTGTCAATTTTTCTTTTATATCTTCTTAAGAGAATTTCTAAGCCTAGATGACTTAATTAAATCACAAGACCATTTTTAAATGACTGTTATGTATTGACATACTGCTTGCCCAAGGAGTCTGTATGTTTTTTGTAACTAGTAACAAAATGGTCAGTTTAATCATAACTTTGAAAAACTGTGTAGTTTTTATATCATTGGAAATTGAGTAACTATTAAATAGTATACCATAGTTGCTATAATTTGTATTTCTTATGTAAAATTTCTTTCCATAGCCTTTTCCCCATTTATCAGGGAACTTTATATCTTTTTATAAATTATAATCAGTTACTGCAATAGTAACAGATGCTTATTCTGTCAAGTACTTGGATAATTGCTTTACTAGTAATTCTGAAATAATACTCTAAAATAGGCTATATTACCGCTTTCAATCTTACAAGTGGAGAAACTTGGTCACTTGTATCAACCTCTCCT